>NC_134890.1:2255147-2265147 GCF_041734735.1 Babylonia areolata
CCAAAATTATTCACACACAGGAAATGTGAAACCACCTCCATTCAGATTGTCAGGACTTCGTTGTCTCTCTCTCTCTCTCTCTCTCTCTCTCTCTCTATATATATATATATATATATATATATATAATCCCCCCCCTCTCTCTCTATGTATATATATATATATATATATATATATATATATATATATATATTGAGAGAGAGAGAGAGAGAGAGAGAGAGAGAGAACGAACGAATCTTTTTAATGAGGGAAGTGGAATAAGCATGTATATGCTTTTTTACATCCAGCCCTCAGACCTAGACAGAGAGAGAGAGAGAGAGAGAGAGAGAGAGAGAGAGAGAGAGAGAGAGACAGACAGACAGACAGACAGACAGAGAGACTCGAATTAAGGAGATGAATGAGGAAAGTAATGATGAGCAGGAGAAGGGAGCGGATTTTTTTTTTTTTTTTTTTTTTTTTTTGTGGTATAAACTCACAATAGTCATTCTGACGGACGGACGTTATAAACAAAAGATCGAACGAACTTCTGACGGGCGCAATAGCCGAGTGGTTAAAACGTTGGACTGTCAATCTGAGGGTCCCGGGTTCGAATCACGGTGACGGCGCCTGGTGGGTAAAGGGTGGAGATTTTTACAATCTCCCAGGTCAACATATGTGCAGACCTGCTAGTGCTTGAACCCCCTTCGTGTGTATATGCAAGCAGAAGATCAAATACGCACGTTAAAGATCCTGTAATCCATGTCAGCGTTCGGTGGGTTTATGGAAACAAGAACACACCCAGCATGCACACCCCTGAAAACGGAGTATGGCTGCGTAGATGGCGGGGTAAAAACGGTCATACACGTAAAAGCCCACTCGTGTGCATACGAGTGAACGCAGAAGAAAAGAAGAACGAACTTCAGTTATCTTTCGACACATTCATTCCATGCGCTACGCTCACCTGTTGACCGAAGCCCGTCTTCTGCTGCCGCTCTTGCTGCGGACTGATATGGATACTTATATAGCGCCTATCCTCGGTCAGAGACCAAGCTCTAAGCGCTTTACAAACACGGAGTCATTTGCACAACAGGCTGCCTACCTGGGTACAGCCGACTGACGGCTGCCACTGGGCGCTCATCATTCGTTTCCTGTGTCATTCAATATGATTTCAGGCACACACGCCTACACACTCAGACAAACATGTAACATTTAGCATTTTACGTGTATGACCGTTTTGTTTATTTACCCCACCATGTAGGCAGCCATACTCCGTTTTCGTGGTTTGTGCATGCTGGGCATTTCTTGTTTCCATAACCCACCGAACGCTGACATGGATTACAGGATTTTTAACGTGCGTATTTAATCTTCTGCGTGCGTATACACACGAAGGGGGTTCAGGCACTGGCAGGTCAGCACATAATTATGTTGACCCGAGAGATCGGAAAAATCTCCACCCTTTACCCACCAGGCGCCGTTACCCGGCGAGATTCGAACCCGGGACCCTCAGATCCTCAACGCTTTAACCACTCGGCTATTGCGCCCTTCAGACGATCGATGGTACCATCCTGCGTCCTTACCACATCCAGGAAGTCCCTCCGTTCTGCTTCCATCTGCTCTCTCAGCTCCTCCATGCTTCGTTCCTGCCGAAGCAGGCGCGTGGTTAGGTCCTGGACAGTCCTCTCCTGAACCAGGAGTCGCGAAGTTCTGGTCCTCCAGCCGCTGCTCTAATCTCGTCACGTGGTTCTGGAGATTCTGGAGATACTCAGAGACGTCTGGGTGCACTGGAGGGACTGTGTCGTTACCGTGAATCACGTGACTGCACGTGAAGATGCACAAAATGACGAACAGCGTTGAAGCGTCCATTTCAGTGTGTCAACTGTTCGAAGACTGTCGTAGTTGACCTGTTACGACTTTATACCATCTGGGACGTGGCTCTGCGTTTCACTCGGCAAAAACTCGTGCAAGTAATCTGGTTACTGATAAGATTAGGACGCTCTGCTGAAAGAAAAAAAAAATCAAAAAGAACCCTGGTCCTGTATATAAACGTCAACGGTTAAAAGTACGATAGTCTTTCCACAGCTATAGGAGTAGTGAATTCATACCCACTGTGTCCAGGGCTCGGCATAGGACGCCGAGACCCTATCCACCTCTTTCTCACGTGCATGACTTTTATTGACCCCCCCCCCATCCCCCATCACACTCACACACACATGCACGCCGCACACACGCGTGCGCGCACGTACGCACACACACACACACACACACATGGGAGAGTTCCACTTCCATAGCCAGAAAGGATTTTCATTGGTCCAAATTCACCCCAGGGTTCAATTCTAGGAAGTTTAGAATGACTCCAATACCCATCATTAGGTAGGTAAAAATGATAGAATTGATTTATCTGTATTATTTGTTGCTGTTTTCTTTACATATTTTTTTAATTTATTTGTTTATTTATTTATCTGTCTATTTATTCATTCATTTATTTATTCATTTGCTTATTCACTTAATCATTTGTTTACTTATTCATTTATATATATAATTTATTTATTCATCTATTTGTTTGTTTATTAATAATTTATTCATTTATTTATTCATTTATTTGTTTAGTTTGTTTTTTGTTTGTTTGTTTGTTTATTCATTGTATTTTTTCTGTTTTTATTTACTATTTTAATTTCTCCATTCACGTATTTGATTACTTGTCTATTTATTTACTGTTGTATCTTAATTTCCTTCGTGTCTTCATACATTTCCCCAAGACCTGACAAAGACCTGACCTGACTTTTATGTAACTTGTAATATTTTTTCTTCTTTCACGTAAAGCGCCCTGAGCTCTTAGAGAGAAAGGGCACTATATAAATGTGCATTATTATTATTATTATTATCATTAAGCGCGCTGGGTTGCGCTACACTAGTCAGGCATCTGCTCAACAGATGTGGTGTATCATGTATGGATTTGCCCGAACGCAGTGACGCCTCCTTGAAAAACTAAACTGAACTCTATTTTAGAAGGGGGCAGGGGGGTAAGGGGGGGGGGGGGAGTGGAAATCCAGTTAGGGACTTGAGGGGTTCAGTTCTGACAGTTTAAGTGTACTCCAAGGGACGGTTCTAGACCCTTCTATATTGACATCGGGGATCTAGACTAGCTTTTTTTGTTTGTTTGTTTGTTTGTTTGTTCACCCTCGCACACATTGTTCTATTCTTCCTGTTCTCCAACGTGATTCACAGTCACAGTCTCAATCTAAGGAAATTCAAGATGCTGTTCAGAAGAGGAGGTAAGGGGGGGCGGGGGGGGTGGGGGTGGGGGGGTAGTTCACTTACATTAACACATCCTCAGCAACATGTTTTAAAGAAAAGAATGGAAATGTATAGAATGAACAAGAAGAAGAACATTAGATATGGTGACAGTTATTTCTCTCTCTCTCTCTTTCTGTGTGTGTGTGTGTGTGTGTGTGTGTGTGTGCGTGCGCGTGCGTGCGTGCAATGTGTGTGCGTGTGTGTGTGTGTGTGAGTGTGTGCGTGCATGCGTGCGTGCAATGTGTATGCGTGCGTGTGTGTGTGAGTGTGTGCGTGCATGCGTGCGTGCAATGTGTGTGCGTGCGTGTGTATGTGTGTCTGTCTGTCCATTTGTCTGTCTATCTCTCTCTCTTCTCTCTCTCTCTCTGTGTTTGTGTGTGTGTGTGTGTGTGTGTGTGTGTGTGTGTGTGTGTGTGTGTGTCTGTCTGTCTGTCCATCTGTCTGTCTATCTGTGTGTGTGTGTGTGTTTGTGTGTGTGTGTGTGTGTGTGTGTGTGTGTGTGTCTGTCCATCTGTCTGTCTGTCTCTCTCTCTCTCTGTTTGTGTGTGTGTGTGTGTGTGTGTGTGTGTGTGTGTGTGTGTGTGTGTGTGTGCGTGCGTGCAATGTGTGTGTGTGTGTGTGCGTGTGTGTGTGCGTGACCGAAACCTGATTGAATGACACAGGAAACGAATGACGAGCGCCCAGTGGCAGCCGTCAGTCGGCTCTACCCAGGTAGGCAGCCTGTTGTGCAAATGACCCCGTGTTTGTAAAGCGCTTAGAGCTTGGTCTCTGACCGAGGATAGGAGCAAAAAGTATTGTATTGTATTGTATTGTGAAATTCTGGCTGCTCTTCCCAGAGAGAGCGCGTCGTTTGACTGAAAGCGCCACCCCCCCTTTTTTTTCTGCCAGCATTTTTATTTGTTTTCACATCGAAGTGATCTTTTTTCTACAGAAATTTGCCAGGGACAGCCCTTTTGTTGCCGTGGGCTCTTTCACGCGCGCTAAGTGCATGCCGCTGCACACGGGGTCCTCGATTTATCGTCTCATCGGTATCCAGATCAACTGTGGGGATGGAGTGGAAGGGGGGGAGGGGGATTTTAGGGGTGGTGGTGCTAAGTCGACTAGCCAGAAATGACCCCGGTCGGTTATTGGAGGTAAGCCCAGAATAAACCCGGGGTAAAACCCAGAAGGGGGGTAGTTTGAGAATGTTGCACCGGTGCCATAATCCTTCAGCAATGTGACCTTGACCTTGACTCCGCCCCCGCCCCCCCCCCCCCCCCCCTCCTCCTCGGTCATCATGAGAGTGGTGCGTGCATTTACCGACATGCGCATTTGTGGTTGTGGCTGGAGTTTCCTTGATGGTCGATTCAGATATTGCTTTGTATTGTATTCTATAATATTGTATTGTACGACCGTTTTTGTCACAACAAATTTCTCTAAGGGAAACTCAGACTGCCCTACCCAGGGATAGCGCATCCCTACATGTCAGCGTCACTTTTTTTTCTTAAAAAAAAAAGAAAAGAAAAAAGAACAAAAAAGAAGAAAAAAAATCAAAGTGGATTTTTCTACAGAATTTTGTCATGGACAACCCTTTTGTTGCCATGGGTTCTTTTCCGTGCGCAACGTGCATGCTATGATACGGGACTTCGGTTTATATCGCCTCGTCCGAATGACCAGTGCACAGACCACCACTTAAAGGTCTGTAATGGAGGGGGAGAAAAATTAATACTGGCGACTTTAGGATTCGATCTTGTACGCTCAGATTCTCTCGCTTCCTAGGCGGACGCGTTACCGCAAAGCCTGCACTCCAATAATTTTTATCAGTAGTACCATGATTGTGTATCCTTGCTGGTCTCAGTGTCAAGGCCGTAAGCTGCATTGTCCATTTCGTCCATTTCCGGCGGCAACAAAACTGACGCGAGAGATAAGGGAGACAATTTCAATCGACGGGGTCAGTGCCGCTACTGATCTAAAATTAGAAATGAAAACTATTTCTAGATCAGTGAAGTAGATACAGGGTTGTGTGGTTCCGATGTCAAAGAGAGCATGCAGCTCTCGCTCTCTCTCTCTCTCTCTCTCACACACACACACACACACACACACACTGACATCTACGTGCAAGCAAGCATGGTATATTCACCAAATCAATGTGTATAATGCCACTCTCATACAAGCTCAGTCGCACACACCCACCATTCCTACAACCTCCTACATGCACACACACACACCGTGACACACACACACGCACACACACACGCACAAAAATATCATATCATGAACACACACGCACACACATTTAAACACACACACTCATATACGCACGCACGTACGCACACACACACACACACGTGTGCACAGAGTCGAAATGTCCGTGGCACAAATCTGTGATACAACCATTAAAACTTTCTCCCTGTAAAATCGAGTATGTCCCAGAAATGTATGGAAGTACAAACAGACCCACCAAGATCTCCCAGTCACGTACCACAGTTCAAAAACAGTCATCTGTACAGCACAGGAACTGCCGCTGCATATCTAATTAGCCTCTGAAGTAGTTCAGATGTAGTCACTTCAGATGCTGTCCTGAACATTAGATGCTGTCCTTAAGCACATTACATGTCCTTGAGCACATTAGATGCTGTCTTTAAGACACATTAGATGCTTTCCTTCAGCACATTAGATGCTGTCTTTAAGAACATTAGATGCTGTCCTTAAGCACATTACATGTCCTTGAGCACATTAGATGCTGTCTTTAAGAACATTAGATGCTGTCCTTAAGCACATTACATGTCCTTGAGCACATTAGATGCTGTCTTTAAGAACATTAGATGCTGTCTTTAGAGCTGTCTTTGAGCACATTAGATGCTGTCTTTAAGAACATTAGATGCTGTCCTTAAGCACATTAGAATCCAGATGCTGTCCTTAAACACATTAGATGTCCTTGAGCACAGACACGCACTGGTCAGAATTAGATATCATCGTCCTTGAGATCAATAATAATAATGACAGTAATGGTATTTATATAGCGCTGAATCGTGTGCATAGACAAATCAAAGCACTCTCGCACCAGGAATTCACACGCATGCATAACTCTAAAACTGTAGAAACTAAAGACAAGGAAGAGGCAGGGAAGGGAGGCTATTTTGGGAAGAGGTGGGTTTTAAGGCCAGACTTGAAAGAGCTGAGTGTGGAGACTTGACGAAGCGAAAGAGGAAGTTCATTCCAATCGCAAGGTCCAGAAACAGAGAAAGAACGGCGGCCAAACAGTCGAGTGTTTGAATCTGGGTATGCGTAAACAGAGTGGATCCGAAGCTGATCGTAGTGAGCGAGAGATTACACAACAAACTGACCTGATTGCAAATATCTCACATAGCGCCGCTTAAACAATTTCGGACATTTAATTACCTGCTTTGAGAAAGTGGAATCTCCTACGAAGCGTTATCATAAATAACATTAAGGTGAAAATATAACACACAATATAAGGAATGAATGTGCAATATAATATGTGATATGCTGAATGATAGTGCCTTTGGTTTTACCATGTTGATTACCATTTTCGAGCGAATAATGTACAAGGCTTTTTAAACTGGTCTTATATTATGCTGATGTCATATGTTTAATGTTTCGACTTTGAGCAACTGTCGACGTTTGATTTTGCCGTACCTGGTGTAATTTCTCCTTATGAGATAATAATTTTATTATAACCATATACCTTTTCCCCTTTTTTCATAAAGTGTTCGTATTTTTCAGATTTACTGCACCAATTACAATGTTTAAAATGAATATGTGCAATGCCTCTATATTCAAGTCTTAAAACATGCTTATGTTATGTTTTATGTTACACTGTTGAATAAAATTGTCTACGCTTGTTTAAGCAGCACATTGTGTTATGGTACCATATGCATGCACAAGCAATAATTTGTATATGCATGTATGCCTAAAAACCTGTTGCATTATTTGTGTTTGTATATCTTCTTCGTTCGTGGACTGCAACTCTCACGTTCACACTCGTACATCGTAAGTACACGGGTGGCCTTTTACGTGTATGACAGGTTTCCACCCCCCCCCCCCACCCCCGCCATGTAGGGAGCCATACTCCGTTTTAGGGGTAGGGGTGGGGGGGGGGGTGTATATGATTTCCAGTTCATGTTTGTACCTTTTATGTTCTACCCCCCCCTCCTCCCAACATTCCTTGTGACGTAGGTACACTTGGCAGTACAGACATATATTGTATTGTGTAGACATCTCAAGACTTTCCACCTTGACCTACTTTGAGCACACGACGCACGTGAGAAAGGCGTCCTCCGCGTAAGGCGGGCACAGCGAGGACCCGCACTTCACGTGCGTGTAGTACAGCATGTTCTGGTCGTCGTCGGTGAACTGCGGGAAGTGCCCCAGAGCGGAGTCCACACAGATGTACTCCGAAGACCCTGTGTAGTCGTTCCTACCGCCCATGATGTGGCCCCGGTACTCCCGGGTCCAGCCGGGCTCGCAGGCGTCGGTGCCGGGGATCATGACGCTGGAGGCGCGCGGCACGTGGCACACGGCGCAGGCCGGGGTGGCGTTGCACTCTGGCTCCGGGCACGTGTTGAACTCCGACCCGTGCACGGTGCTGAAGCCGTTGGCGAAGGGCTGGCGGTGGCCGTCCAGGACCGGATGTGTCGTCAGGCACAGGAAGTTCCCGGGACCTCCCTGGCTATCGTGTCTCGCGCCGCTGATGACTCCTGGGTGTGTGGGGGGGGAAAGACAATGACGTCAAAGTGAAGACGATGACGTCAAAGTGAAGACATTGACGTCAAAGTGAGATAATGACGTCAAAGTGAAGACAATGACGTCGAAATACAGACACTGACGTAAAACAACAACAACAATAACAACAACAACAACAACAACAACAACACACACACACACACACACACACACACACACACACACACACACACAAGTGACGTAAAATAAAGACATTGCCGTCAAAACGACATTTGACGTCCAAATAACTACACTGACGTAAAATAGACAGACGTAGAATAAAGACATAGGCATGAACATCAAGACACTGACGTTAAAATAAAAACTGCCGTCAAAGTAAAGACCGACGTCAAAATAAAACCTCTGACGTTAAAATATAGACGTTCACGTCAAAATACAAACTCCCTTCTCCTTCCATAGCAACGCAAAGCTATATGAATAGCGTGTCAAATTATTATCATTAATAAAGAATGAAAGAACATTGTAGTGTTGCGAAAGAAGGTGTTTGTGAAGAAGCTAGTGACACACTGGATCATTATGTACACAGATAGATAAAAATGAAGCTTTTGGTGACATCAGTTCAGAAAACTACGCTGGTGTGGCCTAGTAACAAGATCCGATGGCCTTGTCAAAACAGTCCTCCACCATTCGGGAAACCCAGGCTTTTCCGCAGAACTGGAGGAATTTGGTGAACAGTTCTTTTGTGTGCTGCCCCAGTGACTCTTCACAGAGTTAAGGGAGGAGGAGAAGGAGGAAGAGGAGGAGGAGGAGAAGTGTGAGGAGAAGGAGGAGGAGACATGAACAAACCTGTGCGGTGCTGCTGTGACTCTTCACAGAATTAAAGGAGGAGGAGGAGAAGTATGAGGAGGAGGAGAAGGAGGAGAAGGTGGAGGAGGAGGAGTGTGAGGAGAAGGAGGAGGAGGAGGAGGAGAAGGAAGAGAAGGAGGAGGAGACATGAACAAACCTGTGCGGTGCTGCTGTGGCTCTTCACAGAATTAAAGGAGGAGGAGGAGAAGTATGAGGAGAAGGAGAAGGAGGAGAAGTGTGAGGAGGAGGAGGAGGAGGAGGAGAAGGAAGAGAAGGCGGAGGAGGAATGACAAATCTGTGCGGTGCCGCTGTGACTCTTCACAGAATTAAAGGAGGAGGAGGAGGAGCAGAAGTATGACGAGGAGGAGGTGAAGGAGGAGGAGGAGGAGAAGGAGGAAGAGGAGGAGGAAGAAAAGTAGGAGGAGGAGGAGGAGAAGGAGGACCAGAAGTATGACGAGGAGGAGGTGAAGGAGGAGGAGGAGGAGAAGGAGGAAGAGGAGGAGGAAGAAAAGTAGGAGGAGGAGGAGGAGAAGGAGGACCAGAAGTATGACGAGGATGAGGATAAGTAGGAGGAGGAGGAGAAGGAGGAAGAGGAGGAGGAGGAGGAGCAGAAGTATGACGAGGAGGAGGTGAAGGAGGAGGAGGAGGGAGAAGGAGGAAGAGGAGGAGGAAGAAAAGTAGGAGGAGGAGGAGGAGAAGGAGGACCAGAAGTATGACGAGGAGGAGGATAAGTAGGAGGAGGAGGAGAAGGAGGAAGAGGAGGAGAAGGAGGAAAAGTATGAAGAGGAGGAGGAGGAGGAAAGGAGGAGGAGAAGTAGGAGGAGAAGGAAGAAGAGGAGGAGAAGATGACAGAAGAGGAGGAGGAGAAGGAGAAGTATGAGGAGGAGCAGGTGAAGGAGGGGGAGGAGAAGTATGAGGAGCAGGAGAAGTATGAGAAAGAGGAGGAGAAAGAGGAGGAAGATGAGAAGTAGGAGGAGGAGGAGAAGGAAGAGGAGTATGAGAAGTAGGAGGAGGGGGAGAAGGAGGAGGAGAAGGAGAAAGAGGAGGAGGAGAAGATAAAGAAGAAGAAGAAGAAGAATTGTGAAGACACACCAACCTGTGTAAAGGTGCTGAGATGGCTCAGAGCACTGGGCGTTGCCCCATCGGGTGTATGTTGTGCCTGCAGATAACAGAACACTGCCCACTCTACACGAAGCTC
>NC_134890.1:2275147-2280147 GCF_041734735.1 Babylonia areolata
CCCCCCCCCCCACCCACCTTCCATCATTAATTCCCGCTTGTCTCACCCTTCAGACAGACCAGAGTTCCACTGATCCATTCTCGTAGTGTTATTCAGTTGCAGAGTCTATGTTTTGTTTGGATTTCTTCGACCAACATGCATCACTTTACGTTTGTCCACATTAAAATACAGATTCCATTTCTCTGTCCAAGCTTGGAGTTTGTCTAGATCTTGCTGCAGAATGTTAGTACAGCAAGTAAACGTAAACACACACGCGGGTGACGCAGAAACGTATCATCAGTGGCACCGATGGTAACAAATCGCTTTGTACATGTGTTGTCGGTGACAATTTTTTATATGGTATTTTTTTTTTTGTGCGTGTTGATTTTTATGTCTACTTGAAAATGCGGACAATTTTTCACGCAGGAACATAAGGTTCCCATCCGATGTTCTGTTGTGGGATATATTGTGAAGCACGTGAATGCCGTTTTTTTTTTAAAACTGTTAATTGTTAACATTAGGCCAGTTCCGTTTCCCTGAACTGGTTTATTTTGCTGATGCCAGTCAGTTGCTGTTTGACTTATGGGCCAGCAACATTCCCGTTGTGAACAGCATACTGGACATAAGGTATTTATTGATTTGTTTTATTTTGCCGAAGAAAGTAAATATTTTTGTTCTTGATAATTTTTCCAATATTCGGCTAAGACTGGTTTGTGTTTAATGTGGAAAAAGATTTTACTTAAAAAAATACGTGAGTTGAATATTGATTTTTCATGTTGGGGATGCTCCAAGTCGAATCATTTTGGGAGCTGCTTGGTATGATGTAAGCGTTAACGCTTCTTTATGTGAATGTAATGGTTGATCTGTATTCATTGGGGGCAGACATTTGGGTATAGCTGGTTGAGTCGGGAGACTTATGGGGATACTTTAATTTCGTTTTGAGGGAGACGCTGGACCACTGCCGTCCCGGGGAGAGACTACCTGCTGAGGAAGAGCGGCCATGCCAGGAGCTACTTCCAACGGCGGACCACCCATTGGTGTGGTGCCCAGTGTTCCACGGCGTCCGTCGGGGGGGTGTCGGCGCCTGAGATGTGGGCGGCCGTCATTGTGGTGTGTGTGTTTAGTTACTTTTTGTTTATATTTTTTGAGTGACTTGGAAAAGAAAGGAATTTATTTTTTTGAGTGAGTTGGCATAACGAATTGGTTTTTTTTGATTGGGTTGGGAAATGAACACTTATTTTCTTTCTTTGATTATATATTTATTAATATTATTGAGTTAATCAAAAAAGTAAAAGAAAATGTGAGTTTGCGTTCTTCTAAAAAACAAAACAAACTTGATTCGCGTTGTTGTGCTTTTTTTGGTTCGGATGGAGTGCCGGTTGAAAGTAACACAGGCCTACGGATTTAAGAAAAAATAATCCGTTACACCGATTATGACAGCAATGTTGTATGGTCGAGCAAAAGGCCTGTCCGGGCAGCCTTCCTTCCTTCCTTCCATGGATTTTGGGGATTTTCGAGATGCTCCCCTCTGGTCGACGGTACAGAAGTATAATGACGAAACCCAATCGCTTCCCCAATAGCTTTTTCCCCCAAAGCAGTCAATGCTCTGTCTCTCGAACAAATCCAGTGTGATAAATAGAATTGTGCAATCAACAAACCATCTACCTGAATATCTAGTCATCAGCCCCATCCATATGTTTTATGCAGCTTCTGTTCAACTGAACGTGTGTGTGTGTGTGTGTGTGTGTGTGTGTGTGTGTGTGTGTGTGTGTGTGTGCGTGCAGTATGTGCATGCGGCGTGCGAGTGCACTATGCACAAGTTTTTATATTGACATGTACTCAGTGTATGTATCCCAATTTCTACTGTATCTGCATGTGTTTGTGTAAGATTTTCGAATTATGTTCGTATCTTATGTACTATCCCCCCCACACCCCCAATATTCCTTATGACCCCGGCACACTTGGCAATAAAGACATTATTCTATTCTGTTCTATTCTATTCTATCATTTTCTCGATTACTAGTTCTGTCACGACAGCGTATACCCCGACCGGTACAGCTCCAGACCGTCATTTACCGCTGCTTTGACACCCTTGACATACAGGTGCCAGTAAATTATCTCAGCACCCCCCCCCCCCCCTCTCCCCTCCAAGCCCCCCCCCCCCCCCCTCTCCGCTCACATGTGCATGTCGGAGTTCATATGCATCGCTAGAGGGAGATAATTTTCAGTCTTCGTTTTCGCCGTACGTTACGGTGATTTCCCTTAGAGAAACCGTGGCCTCCACCCTTTCGTGAGGCGGAACGATTTTTACTCGCAATGTTGTCGCAGTTGTAGTTGCTGCCGACGCCGCCACAGCTGGAACTGTGTAATGGCCTCGCAACAAACAGAAACGCCGGGAACTTCAAACTCCAGAAGCTCGTCCCCTGAACGAAGCTCGTCCCCTGTACGAAGAGCGACAGAAGACAGCATTTCATTTCGAAACTCGTTGGGCTCCTATTTTAAGAAAGCTGTCGTTATTTTGGCTGTTTGGGCCACTGGCTTCTACAAAATCAGCCCAAGTTGGCTGCTACTTGCACTGGTACTTTACGTCTGGAAAGAAAGACAGCAAACAGCGAAAAGACATACCATTGCCATCGCGCAACAGATTGCAAAAGACGAGAAAGGGGCCATTCTTGCAAGAGTGGATGATTTGCCATCGTGGGTAAGTGAAAATGAAAGTTAGTCTGCCAGATCTATACAGTTTTCTTAATTCTGGGGGGAACTTGGTTAGACAGACGGCTGAAAAGTCAGAGAAGACTTATAAGATCTTTTGCAGCTTTTTCATGTTTCATATTGAAAATATTATTTCAGTTAAAAAGTCTATCAATAGATTTGTAGATGTGTGCTTTCAATTGTTGAATTTGATAAGAACAAGAAGAGGGAGAAGAAGAGAAGAATAACAACAGCTGCTGCAGCTGCAACTACAACAACCACAGCAGCAACAACAACAATCATAATCACAATAACAGTAATAAAATATAGTAACAACACTGATTATGATGATAATACTAATAGTTATGATAATACTATTTACTAGTGCTACTACTACTAATGGTAATTAACATTGTACAGATCAGAATTACACCTTTGTCACAATATGTCTGGATGAATATTTGTGGGTGATAAATGTCGATAAATTTGTCTCACCCTCCTCTCATTATAAATGATTTATCTTTTTATTATTGTGACTCATGAGAGAGAAACCAAAACTTTTTCCTCAGGGAAAAGGGAGCAACACTCATATATGGTGGCCATTATGAAAAAGGTAAAAAACACACAAAAAGAACATAAGTTACGGAAAACTTACACAACTGTAAATTGCAAGAAGAGACAAGACAAAAATTCTCTATTTTTGAGGGTGATAGATATAAGCACTGGTGTGCTTTTTTACATTCAGTCCCCACACTGAACAGGGCCTACACTACACAATACTACATCAATTCAGAAGCAAGGTAATAATACGATACATAGAAAAAAGAAAGAAAAACGCATGCACACACACACACACACACACACACACACACACTTACAGAGGCACAAGTAGCACAAGTATGGTGGTAATAAAATGCTAGGAAAAAGAAACATAAAGAACACACACACACACACACACACACACACACACACATGCACACACACACAGAGGCACATGTATAGTATTAATGAAATACATATGTAAATGAGCAGAAAAAAGACACACACACACACACACACACACACACAGTCTATTTCATCAAATACAATACTACTGTAAAAATTTTTTATGTGAACAGTAATACTAATAGATACACATACTATAGCAAAAATGGGGAAAATTATGCTCTTTTCATGTCTTTACCAAAGGGAGCATAATTCAGTAATTATACATATGAAAGAAGTATACCTAAAAAAAAAAGGTGAACAAGAGACAGACAGACAGACAGAGATTGCAAATGTGAGAAAACATTATCAGCTAGATAACCTCATAAAGAGAACAGTAGGCCAAGGCAAACAAAAAAAGTAACATGCATATATATATATATATATATATATATATATATTTGAGAGGCAGGCAGTGACAAACAACATGAAGTTGATGAACATAGCATGTAAACCTCCATCTTCCCCATTCTGTCAGCACTGACGTCATCAGGAAAAGAAAAAAAGAAGTATTTACGTAGGTGGCTGCAGCCAAAATATTTCTTCAAAAACACACACTGGAAAATATTTTTGGATTCATCCGTTTTAAACAAACAGTCTTTATTTGTTCGAATGTTATGGTGGTTTTAAGCGTGCACAGTAAATCTATTCTTGCAATTTTTGTTTCAAAAGCCTAATATGCTTGATCGCATCATGAATGATATTATTTCCCAATAGATTTAGCCAGTTTTTAAGGGACTGAGTCTATGTATTATACAGAAACAATACTGCAACTTACAAACCAATAGCAAATATATTATAAAAGATATTACATATCAAAATTGCCGTTTTGTGTGATTTCCACTGGATCAAGTTTATGCGGTGAGCCATATTTGAAGGTAGATAATTCTTGGAAAACAAAGATGGGGGGGGGAAACTGTTATTTTTTGTCACAGCAGATTTTGCTGTGCGGAATTTTGAGCCCTGCTCTCCCAGGGGAAAGCATGTCATTGTGATGCAGTGCCACCCACATTTTTTTTGTCTGGAAATGCATTTGTTTGACTATAAAAGGGGATTTTGTTTTTACAGGGTTTTGCCTGGGACAGGCCTTTTGTTGCCATGGGTTCTTATTACAGGTGTGAATTGGTTGCTACCCATGCAGCACTGATTTATTATCTCATTCGAATGACTAGCACCCAGACCACCTCTCAAGATCCAATGGAGAGGGAAGGATAAAATCCTGGTTCTTATGATACTTGAACATTATATGCGGGTACATATCATCGTATGCATGCTGCGTACTGTCGGTTTTTAATATACTTTAACCCATTCAAACCTGGGGGGGTTGCAGCCTTGGCAGGACTCCA
>NC_134890.1:2285147-2362647 GCF_041734735.1 Babylonia areolata
TTGTAAGAACTGCAGTGTAAGTGGGAAGGAGAGAGAGAGAGGTGTGACAGAATATAAAAGGTTAAAAAAGGTTAAAGGATGGGTGACATTGTAAGAACTGCAGTGTGAGCTGGAAGAAGAGAGGGGTGTGACAGAATATAAAAGGTTAAAAAAGGTTAAAGGATGGGTAACATTGTAAGAACTGCAGTGTAAGTGGGAAGGAGAGAGAGAGGTGTGACAGAATATAAAAGGTTAAAAAAGGTTAAAGGATGGGTGACATTGTAAGAACTGCAGTGTAAGTGGGAAGGAGAGAGGGGTGTGACAGAATATAAAAGGTTAAAAAAGGTTAAAGGATGGGTGACATTGTAAGAACTGCAATGTAAGTTGGAAGGAGAGAGGGGTGTGACAGAATATAAAAGGTTAAAAAAGGTTAAAGGATGGGTAACAGTGTAAGAACTGCAGTGTAAGTGGGAAGGAGAGAGAGGTGTGACAGAATATAAAAGGTTAAAAAAGGTTAAAGGATGGGTAACATTGTAAGAACTGCAGTGTAAGCGGGAAGGAGAGAGGGGTGTGACAGAATATAAAAGGTTAAAAAAAGGTTAAAGGATGGGTGACATTGTAAGAACTGCAGTGTAAGTGGGAAGGAGAGAGGGGTGTGACAGAATATAAAAGGTTAAAAAAAGGTTAAAGGATGGGTGACATTGTAAGAACTGCAGTGTAAGTGGGAAGGAGAGAGGGGTGTGACAGAATATAAAAGGTTAAAAAAAGGTTAAAGGATGGGTAACATTGTAAGAACTGCAATGTAAGTTGGAAGGAGAGAGGGGTGTGACAGAATATAAAAGGTTAAAAAAGGTTAAAGGATGGGTGACATTGTAAGAACTGCAGTGTAAGTGGGAAGGAGAGAGGGGTGTGACAGAATATAAAAGGTTAAAAAAAGGTTAAAGGATGGGTGACATTGTAAGAACTGCAGTGTAAGTGGGAAGGAGAGAGGGGTGTGACAGAATATAAAAGGTTAAAAAAGGTCAAAGGATGGGTAACATTGTAAGAACTGCAGTGTAAGTGGGAAGGAGAGAGGGGTGTGACAGAATATAAAAGGTTAAAAAAAAGGTTAAAGGATGGGTAACATTGTAAGAACTGCAGTGTAAGTGGGAAGGAGAGAGGGGTGTGACAGAATATAAAAGGTTAAAAAAGGTCAAAGGATGGGTGACATTGTAAGAACTGCAGTGTAAGTGGGAAGGAGAGAGGGGTGTGACAGAATATAAAAGGTTAAAAAAAAGGTTAAAGGATGGGTAACATTGTAAGAACTGCAGTGTAAGCGGGAAGGAGAGAGGGGTGTGACAGAATATAAAAGGTTAAAAAAAGGTTAAAGGATGGGTGACATTGTAAGAACTGCAGTGTAAGTGGGAAGGAGAGAGGGGTGTGACAGAATATAAAAGGTTAAAAAAGGTTAAAGGATGGGTGACATTGTAAGAACTGCAGTGTAAGTGGGAAGGAGAGAGGGGTGTGACAGAATATAAAAGGTTAAAAAAGGTTAAAGGATGGGTGACATTGTAAGAACTGCAGTGTGAGCTGGAAGAAGAGAGGGGTGTGACAGAATATAAAAGGTTAAAAAAGGTTAAAGGATGGGTAACATTGTAAGAACTGCAGTGTAAGTGGGAAGGAGAGAGGGGTGTGATAGAATATAAAAGGTTAAAAAAGGTTAAAGGATGGGTGACATTGTAAGAACTGCAGTGTGAGCTGGAAGAAGAGAGGGGTGTGACAGAATATAAAAGGTTAAAAAAAGGTTAAAGGATGGTTGACATTGTAAGAACTGCAGTGTAAGTGGGAAGGAGAGAGGGGTGTGACAGAATATAAAAGGTTAAAAAAGGTTAAAGGATGGGTGACATTGTAAGAACTGCAGTGTAAGTGGGAAGGAGAGAGGGGTGTGATAGAATATAAAAGGTTAACTCACTCCGGACGAATAGTTCTCTCCCTTGCGACAACCTATTTGTTAGGGTTTGGAAACAAAATCACAAAAAATACAAAACGTAAAGTAACTGAATGAAACTCACTGTACTTGACCCACTGACCCCCCTCACGTCGTGTGATCGCCCACCCCCCTCCCTCTTCACTGCTATCAGAAACTGAATCACAATCAGTACCTACTTGCTGGTAGCTTTCTTCACTGCAGATACTTTATTCAACGTCTTCATCATCCTCGTCGATGTTGAAACTTTCAGTTTGAAGCATTTCAATCACTTCAGCAGCGGTAAAAGCCGCTGTTGTGACCTAGTTTGCTTAAAAAATTTCCACTTGTATTGCCTGCGACGCCATTTTCGATACGTGTGCAGATTAGCTTGTCGTGTGGGGTCCTTGAACTCGCTGGCTCGCTGTGGAGTGTGTTGTTACAGAATCTCATGAAGAAACTCACACGTTCACAATGCCCGGTGTAGCTGCGATTGTTATGCTACCCCATGAGGAAAATGTGGAAAAATTTTTCATTGTCGAAACCGCTATAGCGTTCCGTCGTCTGGAACGGTACCTTATGTCCGTTCCATCGTCCGGAGTGAGTTAAAGGTCCTATAACCGTTTACAGCCCTCTGTGCTGTGGAGTCTACCGTGTCGAGGGCTTGGCTAGGAAGGTGGGGCCCAGTCCTCTCCTTGCCCTGGCTTAACCCTTTGAGCCCTGAGTTCCTGAGCAATTTTAACCCTTCTGCCTGAGCTCCTGAGCCAAAATTTGCAAATAATTGGTAGTTAATGTGTCACGGCAGATATAAAAAGAGTGCCCTGACCACCGCTTTACCGGTGGTAGAGAAAAATGACATAATGCCTAGCCACCGGTTGAGCGGTGCGTAAACACTTGTCGTGTTTTGCTATTGGTTGACTTATATTGAAATCAATCTTTTTTATCCAAAGCACATGCACAAAACACAGTGAAAAGGCACAGCCATGTTGGTACTATGTTCGCTGACGTCAGAATATTACGGTTTTTCTGATTTGCTCTTCAATATAAGTCAACCAATAGCAAAACACGACACAAGTGTTTATGCACTGCTCGACCGGTGGCTAGGCATTATGTCATTTTTCTCTACCTCCGGTAAAGCGGTGGTCAGGGCTCAAAGGGTTAAACCCCCCCACCCCCACCCCACCCCCATTGATGTCAGGTGTACCCACTCACACTTCGGTAAAAAAATCTTGAGTGAAGTCCCACGGACGCAGCGCCATACAGTTTCGGTCTCAGTTTCTCAAGGAGGCGTCTCTGCGTTCAGACAAATCCATACACGCCACACCACATCTGCTTGGCAGACGCCTGACCAGCAGCGTAACCCAAGGCGCCACCTGTCAGATTGAGTTTCTTCTGCGTAATTTTTTGTCTGAGGACAGCCCTCTCGTTGCCATGGGTTCGTTTTCAGTGTGCCAAGTGTGTGCTGAACGTCGCCATCCGATCGCGTACGTGTCAAAGATGCTGCTCTGCGAAGCGAGCTGCAGCAGACGACACTTCACAATTCGATCGACCACGTTCGAGCTTGCTTTCATGGTGTGTCTTTTAAATTTTTTTTTTTTTCCCGCCTCAATCAATTTTTGAGTGCCAACTGGGCACTCTCGACAGAAAATTTGTGTGCCCGAGCCAACGTTTCGTAGCGTTTGCACCCAGGTACCCCGCTGAATTTGAATCATGTGGTGATACGGATACTTGCATGGCGCTTGTCTGTGGTTGGAGACCAAGCTCTAGGCGCTTTTCAGACATGGAGTTATTTGCACAAGAGGTTGCCGGCACCGTTGATAAGTGCGTGAAAAGTAGTGACTGCTCTTCAGACTCAGGACACACTGTCTTTGTTGATTGTCTTCGTTTCTTTGTTTCTTTCGTTGTTTACTGTTTGTTTCCTTCTTTCCTTCTTTCCTCCTTTCATCCTCACACACACACACACACACACACACACACACACACACACACACACACACATGTGCATGCACATTCTGTCTGTGTGTCTGTCTCTCTCTGTGTTTCTCTCTCTCTCTTTCTGTGTGTGTGTGTGTGTGTGTGTGTGTGTGTGTGTGTGTGTGTGTCTCTCTCTCTCTGTGTTTCTCTCTGTCTCTGTCTGTCTGTCTGTCTGTCTGTCTCTCTCTGTGTTTCTCTCTCACTCTGTCTGTCTGTCTGTCTCTGTCTCTCTCCCTGTGTGTCTCCCTCTGTCTGTCTGTCTGTCTCTGTTTCTATCTCTTTCTCTCTCTCTGTGTCTCTCTCTGTCTCTCTCTCTCTGTGTCTCTCTGTCAGTCAGTCTGTCTGTCTCTCTGTGTCTCTCTGTCTGTCAGTCTGTCTCTCTGTGTCTGTGTGTGTGTGTGTGTCTCTCTCTGTCTCTCTGTGTCTCTCTCTCTGTCTCTCTCTGTGTCGGTCTCTCTCTCTAAATATATTTTGCGCTCCTTCTCTCCCTCCTTTCTTTCTTCTAAATTATTATTATTATTATTATTTTTTTTTTCTTCTATTTTTTCTTTTCCAGCCCCCCCGAATTGGTGGAGTGAAGGTGTACACGAGCCAGGTGAAGCGAGACGAGATCGTCCTGGATCTGGAAATCAAGTCAGTGTGCTACAGACTGACCCACACGGGTAGTTCTAAAGTTACCTAGCGCCTCTGTCCTCTGCTCTGTGAGAACAAGATCAAAATCATCGACACAAATTTGGTCCATCTTAGCTCCTCCTCTGACCCTTATAGTTTTTCCCCATCAACCATTCCCGTCTGGAACTCCCTGCCTGCAACAGCAGCAGAGGCTCCCTCCTTGGTAGCTTTCAAGAGGGAGCTGAACAAGATCACAGTTTAGTCCCCCCCCCCCCTTTTTTTTTTTTTCCTCCGGAGGGACGCTGCGAGTGACGGTGGGAGGGAATATGTATACATGTTCTTTCTCATTGTCACCCCCTCCGGTAGGAAAATAGGTCTACTTAGGTTATGACTAGGGTTTTTTTATTTATTTATTTTAAAATTTTTTACGCGTCTGCGCACACAGGTCATTAATAGTCAGTAATGACGGCTGACCTTCCAATTTGAAGATTGAAGAGTTTTAAACTCACTCCGGCCCAGTAGTTTTCTCCCTTGCTTTCCCCTGCAGACGACCCATTTGTTAGGGTTAGGGAAAAAAAAAAAATCACAAAAACTACAAAACACAAAGTAACTGAATGAAACTCCCTATACGTGACCCACTGACCCCTCTCCTCATGTCGTGTGAATGCCCACCCCACCTCCCTCTCTTCACAGCCCTCAGAAGCTGAGTCACTGTCAGTACCTTCTTGCTGGTAGCTTTCTTCACTGCAGATACTTTATTCAACATCTTCATCATCCTCGTCAATGTCGAAACCTTCAGTTTGAAGCATTTCAATCACTTCAGCAGTAATCTAAAGCCGCTGTTGTGATCTAGTTTGCTCCAAAAATTTCCACTTGTGTCGCCTGCGACACCATTTTCGATACGTATGAAGACAGGCGTAATAGCCGAGTGGTTAAAGCGTTGGACATTCAATCTGAGGGACCTGGGTTCGAATCACGGTGACGGCGCCTGGTGGGTAAAGGGTGGAGATTTTTACGATCTCCCAGGTCAACATATGTGCAGACCTGCTAGTGCCTGAACCCCCTTCGTGGGTATGCGTACGCAGATCAAATACGCACGTTAAAGATCCTGTAATCCATGTCAGCGTTCGGTGGGTTATGGAAGCAAGAACATACCCAGCATGCACACCCCCGAAAGCGGAGTATGACTGCCTACATGGCAGGGTAAAAATGGTCATACACGTAAAAGCCCACTCGTGTACATGTGAGTGAACGTGGGAGTTGCAGCCCACAAACGCAGAAGGAGAAGAAGAAGATACGTATGCAGATTAGCTTGTCATGTGGGGCACAAGCAAGTGTATTGTCACGGAAACCTCAGGAAGAAACTTTCCATTTGGCCCTTGACACGTTTGCAATGCCCGGTGTAGCTGCGACTTTTATGCTACCCCAAGAGGAAAAAACGTGGACAAATTTATAATCGTCAAAACTGCTCTAGTGTTCTGTCGACCAGAATTGTACCTTACGTCAGGAACGCTATAGTGTTCCCTTGTCTGCAGTGAGTTAACGAAGCGCTTTGCAAACACAGGAGTAATTCGCACAACCGGCTACCTACCTGGGAAGAGCTGACCGATAGATGCCAGGTTTCTGACGCGTGATGTTCGTTTCACTTGTCGTTCAGGCAGGCTTCAGTCATACTCGCGCACACACACACACACACACACACACACACAATACAACTTGACATCCAGTTAGATCAACATGAATACATTAGTTGTATAGAAAATGTATCTAGAAATCGATTTAAGAAATTACTTACAGATTCAAATAATCAATATTACCAGTGTTGTGTTAACACAAAGAATGCAGCTAATCCCAAACACTTTCTAAATTTGACACCAGCAGCACATTCAAGACAAATTACAAGTCTAATGTATAGAATTCGTTTAAATACCTTTCGTACAAAATTTTCTAAAAATATAAAATGTATGTGCGGTAAGAAAATAACTGTAAGTCATCTACTCATTCATTGTCCGAGCATAAGACATTTAATTCCTAACGATGTAGTTGATGACTTTTCTTCCAATATTTCATCAGCCACTGAAAAGATTTTGAATGATTATTCATTGCTTAGAATGTTTTCGGAAATTTTAAACTCCAGTCCAGTTGGTATCCTCCTTTGATGTATTATATTTAATACTGTTATTTATATTTACATTGTTGTAGGTTAATACTTGATATGCATATACATATTCTCCTTCCCATGACACCTCATTCAGTACACACCACAATCTCTTTAGACCTTTTTCTTATACTTTTCCTCTGATACATAACATGAATACTTTTTTACACTAATATTCACATGCATTCCCTTTCCTTTATACACTACTTTACTCCTTTCCGTCTAAAAACACTTATAGTGAATAGACGTTAAACTGAAGATAAACACACACACACACACACACACAGACACACACTTATATTCCTATTTGCCTGTGTATTTTTTTTTTTTTACTATCAAAGTGAATTTTTCAGCATAATGTTGCAAGGGGCATCCCTTTTGTTGTTGTATGTGGATTTTTTAATTTTTTATGTGCACCAAGTTTATGCAGGCCATCAGTTTAGCAGTTATTCCAAATCACTAGAACCCAGACCACCACTCAAGGTCTAGTGGAAGGGGGTTGGGGGGTGGGTGGGAATCACGGTCCTTATTATGGGGCTCGAACTCGTAGACACTCACATCCTCGTCTGGCCCATTGACACTGGGCCACCGCATTGGTGTTACATGTCTGTTCTGTCAGACGCAGTGTTTTGATGTGTCAGATGTGTGGAGATTTGGCAGCGGTAATGCGTCCTCCGCATAGGAAACGAGAGAATCTTGTGTTCACTGGCTTGAATCCTACAGTCACCAGTATTTTCTCCCCCTCCTTCAGTGGTGGTCTGGATGCTAGTCATTTGGATGAGACGATAAACTGAGGTCCCCTGTGCAGCATGAATTTAGCATATGTTAAGGAACCCACAGCAACAAAAGGGTTGTCCCTGGAGGAAATTCTATAGGAAAATCCACTTTGTGGAGAACAAAATGGGCAGGGCTTTCACTTAGTGTATGTGTGTGTGTTCACACATACGTGCATGTGTATGTATGCGTGTGCATATGTGTGTGCATGCATGCGTGAGTGTGTTTTAATCAGCATATCTAATAAATGAAATCTGTTGATTTTCCAGCTATGCCAGTGACTGCAAGTTGGTGGTGCAAGTGAAAGGGGTGAACTTTGGCGTGAAAGATTTGACTGTAAGTCCATGTAGCGTTACTGATCTCACACATTGTTCCAAGAACTCGTAGGTGTAGTCATTTCTAGTTCAATCAAACGATGACGATATGGATACTGATATTCTAAATATTCTAAATATATTTCTGTTTAATAATTACGATGTAATAATTAATTGCAATGTTTTTAAAAGCGAATATGTGAAATGCTTTTATTTGAGAACATATGTTTATTACTCTCTTGTTTAATCAAGTTATCCGTGTGTGTGTGGGGGGGGGAGGGGGGGTGGTGGTGCGGATGTGTGCTGATTATCTGGTTGTGGTTTTCCGCAATTCATCTTTATTCTTATCTTATCTGTCTATTATAATCAATGTGCAGTATAGTAGGCTATGTTTATAATTATATTCAAATAATGTTTCTTAATTCTTTCTGTTTTTACATTAAGAATACTAGTTATTACCTGCAGTGTGTGGATATATGTATGAAACGATGTATGTGATATTTTTTTTACATTTGTATCTTCGTGATATTTGTAGGGGCTGTTGCTGGCTTTTACAGTTATGGTCCCCATGTTGTTTACTTGTCTATGTTGTGATAATGCACCTGACCAAATTTCTCCAGTTGGAGATAATAGAGTTATTCTTATCTTATCTTATCTTATCTTATACAGTGCCTGTCCTCTGTCAGAGACCAAGCTCTGAGTGCTTTACAAGCATGGAGTCATTTTCAGTGCGACAGGCTGCTTACCTGGGTAGAGCCAAATAACTGACAGCTGCCATTGGGGGCTTATGAGTTATTTCCTGTGTCATTCAGTTAGGTTTTATGTATGTAAGCGCATGTGCACTAGCTAGTGTGGTGTCGGTGGACGGTGGCAGAATGGTTATAATAATAATAATAATAATAATGGTATTTATATAGCGCTGGATCTTGTGCAGAGACAAAGCAAAGCGCTTTCGCACCAGTCATTCACACGCATGCATAACTCTAAAACTGTAGAAACTAAAGACAAGGAAGGGCAGGCAAGGGAGTCTATTTTGGGAAGAGGTGGGTTTTAAGGCCAGACTTGAAAGAGCTGATTGTGGAGACTTGATGAAGCGAAAGAGGAAGTTCATTCCAATCGCAAGGTCCAGAGACAGAGAAAGAACGGCGGCCAACAGTCGAGTGTTTGAATCTGGGTATGCGTAAACAGAGTGGATCCGAAGCCGATTGTAGTGAGCGAGACGGAGTGTAGAGGTGAAGGCAGCCGCAGAGAGTCTGTGAGGGCCAGGGTTCCAATCCCATGCTCTCCCTTTCTCCAAAGTTTGAGTGGAAAATCGAACTAAGTATCTAGTCATTCGGATGAGGTGATAAACCTAGGTCCCATGTGCAGCACGCACTTTGCGAACTGGAACAGAACCCATGGCAACGTGTGTGTTGTTTTCTGGCAAAAATTGTGTGAAGAAATCCACTCTGATAGGTACACAAATATATATGCTTGCACGCAAGGTCTGACAAAGCACGTTGGGTTATATGCTGCTGGTCAGGCATCTGCACATATATGATAGTCAGTCATGTCCGACTGCGACCATCAGAACAGCAGAGGAGGCAACTGCTGTTCCGACTGTTTGGGCTAGTATTTGATTATAGTGGAGACTGTCTTGCCCAAGCTACATCCCCACTCTCTCGGCCAAGAGGATTTTAGGACAGTCGGCGTTGGGATGGTTCCCAAAGGCCTGCCAGCCCACAAGGCTGCAGCACTAAGAGCCAGTGCAATTTTTGCCTCCAAGTTTGAGAGTCATAGTCCTTTCGCTTTCAGTAATCTTCTGCAGATATTATCGGGGCCAATTGCCTTCGTGACATTCAGTTTTAAAAATAAAGATTCAACAACTTTTGTATCGATCTCAAAGTCCTCACCTGTGTTACTATCTTTGATCTTTTCCTGCAACTGTGAGTTCCCTTCCCAAATCATTCCTTTCAACGTGACAGTAGAGGTTGTTCAGTTTGTTTGAAAAATCAAGCTGTTCATCCCTTTTCATTTCACAAGCTACTGTTTTCCTTTTCGTTTCTCCAGTGATCATTTTTAACCCATCCCATGCATCTGCCATTTTTCCTGTCTGAAACTGTTGCTCTACTTTTGAATTGAACTCCCTCTGTCCCCTTGGTAATTCCCCTCTGAGCTTCTTTTGTATCAGTTTCCTATCCTTGTTGTTCCCTGACTGAAATGCTACCTTTTTCTCGTTTAAAATGGTTTTGATACGGATACGGATACGGATGATTTATTCATCAGGCCATAGCCCCTATGAAGGGGTACACAAACAACGTTTGTTGCATCACATTTGTTTGAATAAACATGAGAAAACCAAAATCACATGAAATCACATGAAACACAGATACATTTGCAAAACATTATGAGGTTGCAATTTCTCTAAATTTAAACGCTTTGTGCAGGAAAATGGACAAATTCCATACATCATTTTGCCTTTTGGACGACATCAATAAGCACAACTTGAATGTACAAGGTTGTCGGAAATATCTGGCTGGAATAGGCCTATATCTTTCTCTTAAGCCTTTAAGAGCCGAGCAGCTCAAAACAAAATGCACTTCGTCGTCTTTGTCTTCCTGGCATAATGGGCAAATCAAATCATTAACATCAAATTTACTGTATCTGTAACGATGTACAGCCAAACTCGACACACCAAACCTAAATCTTGTGGTTATTATTCTTAGATAATTATTATGAAAATGGTTTTGAGAGACTTTGAGATCCATGGTTTGTTGTTGGGGGGAAAGTTTGCGTATAGGGAAGGGGGAAGAAGGGTAGGGGTATGGGCAGGGTGTGTCGTTGTGGTTTGAGCTGCTTGTAGGCAAGTTTTCCTTGTTTGATGAGGACATAAAGCAGCGTGAGGGTGTGGCGCGCGCCGTGTGGTTTCAGTTGCGGGGGACGCTTCGGCTGGTCCTTCGTCCGCTCCTCTCCAAGGTCCCTCTGATTGGGGGCATGAGTGTCTTCTTCCTCAACAACCCTGTAGGTGGTGTGTGTGTGTGTGTGTGTGTGTGTGTGTGTGTGTGTGTGTGTGTGTGTGTGTGTGTGCGTGTGTGTGTGTGTGTGTGTGTGTGTGTGTGTGTGTGTGTGCATATGCGTGTACGCATGTGCGTGTGTGTGCGTGTGTGTGTGTGTGTGTGTGTGTGTGTGTGTGTGTGTGTACATGTGTATGTGTGTGTATTTCTGTGTGGTGTGTGTGTATGTGTGTGTGTGGATGTGAGTGCAAGTATGTATGTTTGTGTGTGCATGTGGCTATATATATATGTCTGTATATATCTATTTTGTAGGAAAATTGAACATTTGCTTTTCTCACTAACCTGTTTTGTATTTGGCAAACATACCATTGTTGTGGGGTATCAATAATTTTCTGTCGTTATAGCAGTGGGTTGTAGGCATTTGTGGTCAGTGTTATTTCCAAACTGTTAAATGCCGTGTGTGTGTGTGTGTGTGTGTTTGCGCACTGCACACTTTTCAGGAACTGGACTTCAATTTGACCAACCTGGCCAATGCCTTGGACTTGCCGGGATTAAAGTAAGACCGTGCAGAGCTGGTTGTTGTTGTTGTTGTTGTTGTTGTTGTTGTTGTATTTGGTTTGGTTTTTTGCGTGTGTTTGTGTGTGAGTGTGTGTGTGTGTGTGTGTGTGTGTGTGTGTGTGTGTGTGTGAAAAAGGCTTGCAGTGACTCCAACTGTTACAGATGTAATTTTTTTTTTGGGGGGGGGGGGGGGGGGAGGGGGTATGAGGGGGGGGGGGGGGGGGATAGTTTTACCACACATCCTCATATGTTGTTTCAGAGTAACAGTTTTTCCCTCAGCTGAGTGATGAGTGTTCTTACAGGTTTTAACTCACTCAGTACGGCCAGTCCTCTCTTCTCCTCTACACAGACCCCTCGGATGTCCAGTGGGTGTCTGAATGACCCAACCTTTAGCTTCCGTCGTCAGAATTGTGGTATTCTTTGTCAACATTCACCTCTTCAGTATAAGAGCCTTCCTCTTGCAATATTTTGATGATGGTAATTGGGGTGAAACACTGTTAACGTCGTCTGTTTCGCCGTTCGTATGGAGAGAGTTAACTCAATTCGGGCAATAGAACGCTTTAGTGTTGCTGACGTAAGGCATGGTTCTGGACATCGGAACACTATAGCGGTTTCGACAATTAAATTTTTTTTTTACATGTTTTCCTCATGGGGTAGCAAGGTCGAATGGAAAGTTTCTTCGTGAGATTCCGTAACAAAACACTCGCTGGCAAGCCATGGACCTCGGCACCCCACATGATAGCTACTCTGCATATGTATCGAAAATGGCATCGCAGGCGATGCAAGTGGAAAGTTTTGGAGGAAACTAGATCACGACAGCAGCTTTTTACTGCTGCTGAAGTAATTGAAATGCTTCAAACTGAAGGTTTCGACATAAACGAGGATGATGAAGACGTTGAATAAAGTATCTGCTGTGAAGAAAGCTACCAGCAAGAAGGTACTGACAGTGACTCAGCTTCTGACGGCAGTGAAGAGGGATGGGGGTGGGCGTACACACGACGTAAGAAGAGGGGTCAGTGGGTCAAGTACAGCGATTTTCATTCAGTTACTTTGTGTTTTGTATTTTTGGTGAATTATTTTCCCTTGCCCTAACGAATGGGTCGACTGTAGGGAAAAGCAAGGGAGAAAACTATTCGCCCCGAGTGAGTTAAAAGTTTCTATTTTTTTCTGTTGTAAGAAATGACATGGCTTTTAAAAAATTTTTTTTTAAGTCCTTAATTTTTTTTTTAATGACTTGGGTGTGTAACAGTTTTTAATTTGGTTCTCCATGCTGGAAAAAAAATCTGATAGTAATTGATAAAGCAAAGCATAGATTGTTCTTCCTCAATCTAAATTTTAAAGTAAGATAATGTTGAAAAAAAAAATCCTCAAGAGGAAGTGTGTGTATGTGTGTGTGTGTGTGTGTGTGTGTGTGTGTGTGTGCATGCGTAGACGCTGATGGACTTCTTGAAAGAAGTGAACATTTTTAATCAGATTTGAAGGTTTTAAACTATGGAAGGTTTTTAAACTTTGTGTGGAAAGCTTAAAGCGGTGATTAGTTTTTAGTGGAATTTTTTTTTTTTCATTTACCCTTGATTTGTAGTAGGTAGGTATTAACTTGGCGATAGCCTTGAGATGGCCTCAGTGGTCGGCGAGGCTCTAAGCACCATGATTTGATTTTGATTTGTGTGTGTGCATGCGTGTGCATTGTAAGTGACACATTAGATGTGTCTTGTTCCAAAGTCTTCATTCCTAAGACCATTTCCCACCTCATATTGATGGTAATTGTTAGTGCTCTGGGCCTCTGTGCTAAGGGGAGTAAAGTGCATTAAAAATGCCCATTGTCATTCTTATTATCAATGTTATCATCATTATTAATATTATTATGAATATTATTATTATTATTATTATTGTTATTAACAAATAAAACTATATGCAGGGAAAAATACAAAAAAAAAAAAAAAAGAAAAAAGGGTGGCGCTGTTGTGTAGCGACGTGCTCTCCCTGGGGAGATCAGCCCGAATTTCACACAGAAATCTGATGTGATTAAAAGAAATACAAATACAAATACAAAATTATTATCATCATCATCATCATCATCATCATCATTAGTATTCGTATCATCATCATCATCATCAATATTCTTATCATTATCATTGTTATTATCATTATCATTATTATCATCATCATCATCATCAATATTCTTATCATCATTATCGTTATCATTGTTATTATTAATCTTAACATCATCATAATTTTTATCATTATCGTTATTCTTATTATTCCTATATCATCATCATCATCGTTGTCATTATCAGTAGTATTATTAGTATTATATTAATATCACTATTATTAGTGGTTGTAGTGTTGCTGTTGGTGTTGTTATGATAATTGTTATTTCTACACTCCATCTTGCTCACTACAATCGGCTTCGGATCCACTCTGTTTACGCATACCCAGACTCAAACATTCGACTGTTGGCTTCTGTTCTTTCTCTGTCTCTGGACCTTGCAATTGGAATGAACTTCCTCTTTCGCTTCGTCAAGTCTCCACACTCAGCTCTTTCAAGTCTGGCCTGAAAACCCACCTCTTCCCAAAATAGCCTCCCTCCCCTGCCTCTTCCTTGTCTTCAGTTTCTCCAGTTTTAGAGTGATGCATGCGTGTGAATGACTGGTGTAAAAGCGGTTTGATTTGTCTCTGCATAAGATTCAGCGCCAAATAAATGCCATTATTATTATTATTATTATTATTATTATTATTATTGTTTTCATGACTATTATTAAGGTGGTGACACGTGTGGGTGTGTCCGGCAGTGATATCCTGCGGTCCATCATAGAGGAACAGATCGCGGGGTTCATGGTCCTGCCCAACCGTATCCCTGTCCAGATCGCCGAGGAGGTCGACATCCGCAAGCTGAGGTACCCCTTACCACAGGTCAGCACACAGGAGAGAAGTGTCGGTGTCTGTTTCGGTTTTTAACCCTTTCGGTGCCAAGCCTGTTTTCTGTTCAGCGACAAACTGTTGGCATGTTTTGATCATGGAGGGTAGTAATTCCAAAAAATCCCTACGGAAATAGCATACAAACTACTAAAAGAAATACATATATATGCCCTGAAATTTTCTAACATGAAAATATGCACACTGTCCAGTTCTGACAGTTTCACATGAATTCAGTGATTTTAAGATTGGGAAGTTCCTACAATGATGTGGACAGAAATTTCCAGTCTGGGGCACTGCAGGGGTTAAGGTGTCAAAGCGTGTTAATTGGTCCGTGTGCACAACACCACATCTGTTGTTATCAAGGAGCAGATGTCTGACGAATAAGGTGTTAAAGTGTGTGGATTGGTTGGTCCATGTACACAACACCACATCTGTTGTTATCAAGGAGCAGATGTCTGAAGAATAAGGCGTTAAAGAGTGTGGATTGGTCCATGTACACAACACCACATCTGTTGTTATCAAGGAGCAGATGTCTGAAGAATAAGGCGTTAAAGAGTGTGGATTGGTTGGTCCATGTACACACCACATGTGCTGTTATCAAGGAGCAGATGTCTGACGAATAAGGCGTTAAAGAGTGTGGATTGGTTGGTCCATGTACACAACACCACATCTGTTGTTATCAAGGAGCAGATGTCTGAAGAATAAGGCGTTAAAGAGTGTGGATTGGTTGGTCCATGTACACAACACCACATCTGTTGTTATCAAGGAGCAGATGTCTGACGAATAAGGCGTTAAAGTGTGTGGATTGGTTGGTCCATGTACACAACACCACATCTGTTGTTATCAAGGAGCAGATGTCTGACGAATAAGGCGTTAAAGTGTGTGGATTGGTTGGTCCATGTACACAACACCACATGTGTTGTTATCAAGGAGCAGATGTCTGACGAATAAGGTGTTAAAGTGTGTGGATTGGTTGGTCCATGTACACAACACCACATCTGTTGCTATTAAAGATATCTGACCTTTGCATAATCAAAGATTCTAAGAGTCTTTTGGCGGATACAATAACAATACATACATATTGAATCACAACTTCAGTCCAAAACATCATGGAAACACACATACACACTCACACACACGCACACTCACACACACACACACACACACGCACACTCACACTAAATCAAGTGTTTGTATGCCTTGTAAATGAAATATATGCTTGCTGATGTGGCTTGGAGTCTGAATATGATTCAGCGCTTGTAGCTTTTAGAGGCGTTTGATTGGTTAAAAACGGACCGGGCAAGATGGGTCGTCTTTTTCACTGTTAGCCGTGTGAAATTTGGCCAAGCAGAGCAAACTGATAGGCCTAGTTTACATCGGTTTGACATGGTAAGTACATGTATCACCAAACATGGAGTATAATACAAACTCCTCCTTTTGTTGATGTGGCTTGACGGGTGCAGTAGCCGAGTGGTTAAAGCGTTGGACTTTCAATCTGCGGGTCCCGGGTTCGAATCTTGGTGGTGCCTGGTGGGTAAAGGGTGGAGATTTTTACGATCTCCCAGGTCAACATATGTACAGACCTGCCAGTGCCTGAACCCCCTTCGTGTGTATACGCAAGCAGAAGATCAAATACACACGTTAAAGATCGTGTAATCCATGTCAGTGTTTGGTGGGTTACGGAAACAAGAACATACCCAGCATGCACACCCCCGAAAGCGGAGTATGGCTGCCTACATGGCAGGTTAAAAATGGTCATACACGTAAAAGCCCACTCGCGTATATACGAGTGAACGTGGGAGTTGCAGCCCACAAACGCAGAAGAAGAAGAAGAAGAAGAAGAGGATGTAGCTTGGTGTCTGAATATTCCTACCTTCTTCTTCTTCTGCGTTCACTCCTATGCACACGAGTGGGCTTTTTACGTATATGACCGTTTTTACCCCGCCATGTAGGCAGCCATACTCCGTTTTCGGGGGTGTGCAAGCTGGTTATGTTCTTGTTTCCATAATCCACCGAACGCTGACATGCATTACAGGATCTTTAACGTGCGTATTTGATCTTCTGCTTGCATATACACACGAAGAGGGTTCAGGCACTAGCAGGTCTGCACATATGTTGACCTGGGAGATCATAAAAATCTCCACCCTTTATCCACCAGCCGCCGTCACCGTGATTTGAACCCGGGACCCTCAGATTGACAGTCCAACGCTTTAACCACTCGGCTGTTGCGCCCGTCTGAATATTCCTACCAAATTCAGAATGTTCCTGCCAAAATGTCCTGATTGTTCCTGCAAGCATTTGACAGGGGTTGGCATCTCTGCATGAACGGTAGTGTTAGTGTTCCCCAGGGTGTGCTGTTGGTGCACGTCATCTCTGCATGAACTGTGGCACGGTAATGTTGGTGTTCCCCAGGGTGTGCTGTTGGTGCACGTCATCTCTGCATGAACTGTGGCACGGTAATGTTGGTGTTCCCCAGGGTGTGCTGTTGGTGCACGTCATCTCTGCATGAACTGTGGCACGGTAATGTTGGTGTTCCCCAGGGTGTGCTGTTGGTGCACGTCATCTCTGCATGAACTGTGGCGCGGTAATGTTGGTGTTCCCCAGGGTGTGCTGTTGGTGCACGTCATCTCTGCATGAACTGTGGCGCGGTAATGTTGGTGTTCCCCAGGGTGTGCTGTTGGTGCACGTCATCTGTGCATGAACTGTGGCACAGTAATGTTGGTGCATGTCATCTGTGCATGAACTGTGGCACGGTAATGTTGGTGCACGTCATCTCTGCATGAACTGTGGCACGGTAATGTTGGTGCACGTCATCTCTGCATGAACTGTGGCACAGTAATGTTGGTGCACGTCATCTGTGCATGAACTGTGGCACAGTAATGTTGGTGCACGTCATCTGTGCATGAACTGTGGCACGGTAATGTTGGTGCACGTCATCTCTGCATGAACTGTGGCACGGTAATGGTGCACGTCATCTCTGCATGAACTGTGGCACGGTAATGTTGGTGTTCCCCAGGGTGTGCTGTTGGTGCATGTCATCTCTGCATGAACTGTGGCGCGGTAATGTTGGTGTTCCCCAGGGTGTGCTGTTGGTGCACGTCATCTCTGCATGAACTGTGGCACGGTAATGTTGGTGTTCCCCAGGGTGTGCTGTTGGTGCACGTCATCTCTGCATGAACTGTGGCATGGTAATGTTGGTGTTCCCCAGGGTGTGCTGTTGGTGCACGTCATCTGTGCATGAACTGTGGCATGGTAATGTTGGTGCACGTCATCTGTGCATGAACTGTGGCACAGTAATGTTGGTGTTCCCCAGGGTGTGCTGTTGGTGCACGTCATCTGTGCATGAACTGTGGCACGGTAATGTTGGTGCACGTCATCTGTGCATGAACTGTGGCTCAGTAATGTTGGTGTTCCCCAGGGTGTGCTGTTGGTGCACGTCATCTGTGCATGAACTGTGGCACAGTAATGTTGGTGTTCCCCAGGGTGTGCTGTTGGTGCACGTCATCTGTGCATGAACTGTGGCACAGTAATGTTGGTGTTCCCCAGGGTGTGCTGTTGGTGCACGTCATCTGTGCATGAACTGTGGCACGGTAATGTTGGTGCACGTCATCTCTGCATGAACTGTGGCATGGTAACGTTGGTGCACGTCATCTCTGCATGAACTGTGGCACAGTAATGTTGGTGCACGTCATCTCTGCATGAACTGTGGCACGGTAATGTTGGTGCACGTCATCTCTGCATGAACTGTGGCACAGTAATGTTGGTGCACGTCATCTCTGCATGAACTGTGGCACAGTAATGTTGGTGCACGTCATCTCTGCATGAACTGTGGCACAGTAATGTTGGTGCACGTCATCTCTGCATGAACTGTGGCACGGTAATGTTGGTGCACGTCATCTCTGCATGAACTGTGGCACAGTAATGTTGGTGTTCCCCAGGGTGTGCTGTTGGTGCACGTCATCTCTGCATGAACTGTGGCACGGTAATGTTGGTGCACGTCATCTCTGCATGAACTGTGGCACGGTAATGTTGGTGTTCCCCAGGGTGTGCTGTTGGTGCACGTCATTGAGGCTCAAGACTTGGAGAGTGCCGACCCTCAGCTGGTGGGCAAGGGTTCGTCCGACCCGTACGCCATCGCCACAGGTGAAAATTCATTCTGTGCAGGGAAAGCTGGTCCTTTCTTTCTTCTTCCTCTTCTTTTGTCTTGTTCTTCTCGTTCTTGTTCTTCTCCTTTGTCTTTGTCTTCTCCTTCATCTTTGTCTTCTCCTTCTTCATTGTGTTCTTCTTCATTGTCTTCTCCTTCTTTGTCTTCTCCTCCATCTTCGTCTTCTTCTTGTTGTTGTTCTTCTTTGTCATCTTGTTCTCTTTCTTCTTTGACTTCTCCTTTGTCTTCTCCTTCATCTTTGTCTCTTCTTCTTTGTCTTCTCCTCCATCTTTGTCTTCTCCTCCATCTTTGTCTTCTCCTTCATCTTTGTCTTCTTTGTCTTCTCCTCCATCTTTGTCTTCTCCTCCATCATTTTTTCCTCCTTCATCTTTGTCTTCTTTTTCTTTGTCTTCTCCTTCATCTTTGTCTTCTTCTTCTTCGTCTTCTCCTTTATTTCATCTTTGTCTTCTCCTTCATCTTCTTTGTCTTCTCCTTCATCTTTGTCTTCTTCTTCTTTGTCTTCTCCTTCATCTTTGTCGTCGTCTTCTTCTTTGTGTTCTTCATTTCATCTTTGTCTTCTTCTTCATCTTTGTCTTTTCCTTCATCTTCTTTGTCTTCTCCTTCATCTTTGTCTTCTCCTTTATCTTCTTTGTCTTCTCCTTCATCTTTGTCTTCTCCTTCTTCTTTGTCTTCTCCTTCATCTTCTTTGTCTTCTCCTTCATCTTTGTATTCTCCATCTTTGTCTTCTCCTTCATCTTTGTCTTCTCCTTAACATTATAAAAACACCTTAACATTATAAAAAAAAAACCAACTGAGGTTCACGTGCCTTGTTTATACCACACATTTTGGTACATGTGCTTGGGTAAGTGGCATATAGATTAATAAACATTGATAATAGTGATAATGATTAAAGGAATAATTGTGATGATAATGATGATGGTAATACTAATCTCTGGTGAGTTAGTACCTCAACATTAAAAAAACCCCCACTGAGGTTTCACATGCCTTGTTTATACCACCCATTTTGTTACATGTGCTTGTGTAAGTGGTATATAGATTACTACACATTGATAATGGTGATAATGATTAAAGAAATGATTATGATAATGATGATGATGATAATAATAAAGATAATAGTAATTATTTTATTATTATTGTTGTTGTTGTTGTTGTAATGATAATCATTATCATCATCATCTTCATTGATGATGATGATGATGATGATGATGATGATACTACTACTACTACTACTGCTTACGATGATGATGATGATGATTATTAATAATATTGTTATCATCATCATTATTATTATCATTATCATTATCATTATCATCATCATCATCATTATTATTATGATTTGATGTGTTCAGTGGGGATCCAGTCCTTCCAGACAGCTGTGATAGACAAGAATTTGAATCCAGTGTGGAACCAGTGCTTTGAGGTGAGAGGCTGTGTACTGTTCTCTCTCTGTGTGTGTGTGTGTGTGTGTGTGTGTGTGTGTGTGTGTGTGTGTGTGTGTTTGTGTGTGTGTTGTGTGTGTTGTGTGTGTGTTGTGTGTGTGTGTGTGTGTGTGTGTGTGTGTGTGTGTGTGTGTGTGTGTGTGTGTTCTTTGCCTTCTTCTTCTTCAGGTGTGTGTGTGTGTGTGTGTGTGTGTGTGTGTGTGTGTGTGTGTGTTCTTTGTCTTCTCCTTCTTTGTCTTCTCCTTCTTCTTCAGGTGTGTGTGTGTGTGTGTGTGTGTGTGTGTGTGTGTTCTTTGCCTTCTTCTTCTTCAGGTGTGTGTATGTGTGTGTGTGTGTGTTTGTTCTTTGCCTTCTTCTTCTTCTTCTTCAGGTGTGTGTGTGTGTGTGTTTTCTTTGTCTTCTCCTTTGTCTTCTCCTTCTTCTTCTTCAGAGGTGTGTGTGTGTGTGTGTGTGTGTGTGTGTGTGTGTTTTCTTTGTCTTCTCCTTTGTCTTCTCCTCCTTCTTCTTCAGAGGTGTGTGTGCGTGTGTGTGTGTGTGTGTGTGTGTGAAAGTGTGTGTGTGTGTGTTGAGGGGACTGTCCTTGTGAATTTTGTACGTTGACAGATATGTCATTGTCTGCTTTGTTACAATATATCACTAGTGAATGTAGAAAAGTGAGATGATGATGATTTTGATGATGGTGGTGACGATGATGATGCTAATGACAATACCAAGGCTACTAATTATTATCATCATTGTCATCACTTTTATTTTCATTATCATCATCAGTCATCATCATAATCACGATCAACATCAAGATTAATCATCCTCAGTCAATAATATCAGTTTATCATCATGATCATCATCATCAGTCATCATCATCATCACGATCAACATCAAGATTAATCATCCTCAGTCAATAATATCAGCTTATCATCATGATCATCATCATCAGTCATCATCATCACGATCAACATCAAGATTAATCATCCTCAGTCAATAATATCAGTTTATCATCATGATCATCATCATCAGTCATCATCATCATCACGATCAACATCAAGATTAATCATCCTCAGTCAATAATATCAGCTTATCATCATGATCATCATCATCAGTCATCATCATCATCACGATCAACATCAAGATTAATCATCCTCAATCAATAATATCAGTTTATCATCATGATCATCATCATTCAGTCACCATCATTGATGAACCGTCATCGTCATCATCATTAGTCAACCATCAGTGTCATCATCAGTCATAACAATCAAACATCAGTCATCGTTGTTGCCATCATCAGTCATCCGTCATCATCATTCTATCATCATAGTTGCCATCAGTCATTCATCGTCAACATTATCAGTTATCATCATCATCGTCATCACCACCCTTTACGGTGATGTTACAGTCATCATTATCAGTTATCACCATCATCATCATCATCACCACCCTTTACGGTGATGTTACAGTCATCATTATCAGTTATCACTATCATCATCAGTTATCACTATCATCATTGTAATCACCACCCTTTACGGTGATGTTACAGTCATCATTATCAGTTATCACTATCATCATCAGTTATCACTATCATCATCAGTTGTCACTATCATCATTGTAATCACCAACTTTACGGTGATGTTACAATCGTCATTTTCAGTTATCACTATCATCATCGTAATCACCACCCTTTACGGTGATGTTAGTCATCATTATCAGTTATCACCATCATCATCATCATCACCACCCTTTACGGTGATGTTACAGTCATCATTATCAGTTATCACCATCATCATCGTCATCACCACCCTTTACGGTGATGTTACAGTCATCATTATCAGTTATCACCATCATCATTGTCATCACCACCCTTTACGGTGATGTTACAGTCATCATTATCAGTTATCACCATCATCATCATCACCCTTTACGGTGATGTTAGTCATCATCAGTTATCACTATCATCATCGTCATCACCACCCTTTACGGTGATGTTACAGTCATCATTATCAGTTATCACCATCATCATCGTCATCACCACCCTTTACGGTGATGTTACAGTCATCATTATCAGTTATCACTATCATCATCAGTTATCACTATCATCATTGTAATCACCACCCTTTACGGTGATGTTACAGTCATCATCATCAGTTATCACTATCATCATCAGTTATCACTATCATCATCGTCATCACCACCCTTTACGGTGATGTTACAGTCATCATTATCAGTTATCATCATCATCATTGTAATCACCACCCTTTACGGTGATGTTTCATTAACTTACAATCGTCATTTTCAGTTATCACTATCATCATCGTCATCACCACCCTTTACGGTGATGTTACCGTCATCATTTTCAGTTATCACCATCATCATCGTCATCACCACCCTTTACGGTGATGTTAGTCATCATTTTCAGTTATCACCATCATCATCGTCATCACCACCCTTTACGGTGATGTTACAGTCATCATCATCAGTTATCACCATCATCATCGTCATCACCACCCTTTACGGTGATGTTATAGTCATCATCATCAGTTATCACCATCATCATCGTCATCACCACCCTTTACGGTGATGTTACAGTCATCATCATCAGTTATCACCATCATCATCGTCATCACCACCCTTTACGGTGATGTTAGTCATCATTTTCAGTTATCACCATCATCATCGTCATCACCACCCTTTACGGTGATGTTACAGTCATCATTATCAGTTATCACCATCATCATCGTCATCACCACCCTTCATGATGATGTTACAGTCATCATTTTCAGTTATCACCATCATCATCGTCATCACCACCCTTTACGGTGATGTTGCAGTCATCATTATCAGTTATCACCATCATCATCGTCATCACCACCCTTTACGGTGATGTTACAGTCATCATTTTCAGTTATCACCATCATCATCGTCATCACCACCCTTTACGGTGATGTTATAGTCATCATTATCAGTTATCATCATCATCACCGTCATCACCACCCTTTACGGTGATGTTATAGTCATCATTATCAGTTATCATCATCATCATCGTCATCACCACCCTTTACGGTGATGTTACAGTCATCATTATCAGGTATCACCATCATCATCGTCATCACCACCCTTTACGGTGATGTTATAGTCATCATTATCAGTTATCAGCATCATCATCGTCATCACCACCCTTCACGATGACGTTGCAGTATGTGATCGATGAGCGTGAGGGTCAGGTGCTGAAGGTGGAGGTGAAGGACAAGGACAAAGGGAGCAAGGACGATAAGCTGGGCAGGTGAGGTGGGATGGTCGTCGTCTTCTTTGTTCGTGGGCTGCAGCTCCTACCTTCATTTGTATGCACACGAGTGGGCTTTTACGTGTATGACCGTTTTTACCCCACCATGTAGGCAGCCATGCTCCGTCTTTGGGGGTGTGCATGCTGGGAATGTTTGTTGTTCCGTAACCCACCGAATGCTTACATAGGTTACAGGATCTTTGACGTGTGTATTTGATCTTCTGCTTGTGTATACGCATGAAGGGAGTTCAGGCACTAGCAGGTCTGCACATATGTTGACCTGGGAGATTGGAAAAATCTCCACCCTTTACCCACCAGGCGCCGTTACTGAGATTCGAACCCGAGACCCTTAGATTGAAAGTCCAATGCTTTCACCACTTGGCTATTGTGCCCATTGTGTGATGGTATTCACCGTTTATCATACTTTTTTTTGTTATTCAGGTTTAGAAAAAAAAATCAGTTTGTAAAAACAGATAATATGTATTTTGGTGTCATACACTGTACCATGTCAAACTGATGCAAACTAGGCCTATCGGTTTGCTCTGCTTGGCCAAATTTCGCACGGCTTATGTATATTAAACCTTTGAAACATTTTATTATCCATATACCTGTTTGTGTATCTGTATATCAGAGATTGATATAATCTTGCAGTTAATAATAATAATAATAATTATAATAATAATAATAATAATAATGGATACTTATATAGCACACTATCCAGAAATCTGCTCTAGGTGCTTTACAAAAACACTTTGTTAATATAAAACATTACATCTATGTTACATACACACACCAAAATATGACATCTACACACACACACACACACACACACACACACACACACACACACACACACACACACACACACACACACACTGCATACATACATTTTAACAATACATGTGTATCTAACAGCTACCCTAACACATACGCACACATAGGCAGGCACAAACTTACATAGACGCACGCACACACAATACACATTCATATACATGCATGTAGTTATGTACACATACATATGTATACATACATAGTCAAGCACAGCTAACGCAAAGGAAGTGGACCTGCCACAAGTGAACTTACTGCTGAGGGAAAAGGTGAGTTTTGAGACGAGATTTAAAAAATGTGAGGGAATCAGAATGACGGAGGTTATCAGGGAGCTTTAAAATTTTTTTTAATTTATTTATTTATTTATTTTTATTTTTATTTTTTTATTTTTTTTTCACTTACTATTTTACTTCCTTGTTCATATGTCCCTAACACTAACAGTCTCTTCCACCCCCTTCCCCCACTCCTGCCCTCTCACCCCCTGCCCATCTTCCCTCACCCTTCCCTTTCAGAACCCTTTCTTTCCCTCATACATTCACACTGACAGTTCTACTCACCCTGCTTTGTGTCCTTTCCTGTGACTTCTCATCACTTTCCTTTCCTGAACTTTACTCTCTCTCCCTCTCTGTCTGTACCTTTCTGTCTGTCACTCACTCATTTCATTTGCCTGAAGAAGAGCTTGTGGCCCGATACGTCGCCTCTTTTATCCCAAGTAAGTCGACTTTTACCAAGATTTTTTTTAGTCTACCTCCCACTCTTTATCAGGGAGCTTGTTCCACGTCTTTGGCGATTGAAAATTGAAATTCTAGCCCAGATGGACAGGGCAACAGATGCCTCCTCTGGTGTTCGGATGTTGGGCCAACACTGAAGTGAGAGCTGTATGATCAATGGTTTTTCTCCGCTAGAACAGGAATTCATTTGCAGCAGTGTCCCTCAAACTATGAGGGAAGAATGCTCTGGCTCTTAGTGCTGCAGACTTGGGGGTAGGTGGCTGACTGTCCTAAAACCCTCTTGGCTGAGAGAGTGGTTATACGGTTTCAGTTTCAGTAGCTCAAGGAGGCGTCACTGCGTTCAGACAAATCCATATACGCTACACCACATCTGCCAAGCAGATGCCTGACCAGCAGCGTAACCCAACGCGCTTAGTCAGGCCTTGAGAAAAAAAAAAGAAAAAAAAGGTGAATGAATAATAGATAAGCTTACATAAATAAATAAACAATAATTATAATATAAAAAAGGTAGTAGTAATGATAATAATAATAAAATAATAATAATAAATAAATAAATAAATAAGACAACAATGATGATAAATAAGCAAATAAATGTAAAACATGAAGACACACATTCACACATACACACACACATGCATAACAGATATGCACCAAACATGCAAACATGTGGTTACACAACTTGGGCAAGACACTCTCCACTACAGTGAAATTCTAGCCCAGATGGACAGGGCAACAGATGCCTCCTCTGGTGTTCTGTGAAGGAGTGTCCCTCAAACTATGAGGGAAGAATGCTCTGGCTCTTAGTGCTGCAGACTTGGGGCTAGTTGGTTGACTGTCCTAAAATCCTCTTGGCTGAGAGAGTGGTTACACAGCTTGGGCAAGACACTCTCCACTACAGTGAAATTCTAGCCCAGATGGACAGGGCAACAGATGCTGGGTATGTTCTTGTTTCCATAACCCACCGAACGCTGACATGGATTACAGGATCTTTAACGTGCGTATTTGATCTTCTGAACACACGAAGGGGGTTCAGGCACTAGCAGGTCTGCACATATGTTGACCTGCGAGATCGTAAAAATCTCCACCCTTTACCCACCAGACACCGTCACCGTGATTCGAACCCGGGACCCTTAGATTGACAGTCCAACGCTTTAACCACTCGGCTATTGTGCCCGTTGCTGACTGTCCTAAAACCCTCTTGGCTGAGAGTGGTTATACAGCTTGGGCAAGACACTCTCCACTACAGTGAAATTCTCGCCCAGATGGACAGGGCAACGGATACCACCTCTGGTGTTCTGATGGTCATAGTCAGACATGACAGACACAACTGTCATACCATACGAGTATCTCTCTCACACACACGCATGGGCACAGGCAGTGCGTGGCCTCACATGACATGACCGAACATTGCATTACATTACAGTGGAGTGATGGCCTAGAGGTAATGCGTCCACCTAGGAAGCGAGAGAATCTTAGCGCACTGGTTCCAATCCTGGCACAGTCGCTAGTATTTTCTCCCCCTCCACTAGACTTTGAGTGGTGGTCTTGACGCTGGTCATTCGGATGAGACGATAAAGACTGTATGATCAGTGGTTTTTCTCCGCTAGAATAGGAATTCAATGTGCGGTATAGTAGGCTATGTTTATAATTATATTCAAATATTGTTTCTTAATTCTTTCTGTTTTTACATTAAGAATACTAGTTATTACCTGCAGTGTGTGGATGTATGTATGAAACGATGTATGTGATATTTTTTTACATTTGTATCTTCGTGATATTCGTAAAAGCTGTTGTTGACTTTTACAGTTATGGTCCCCATGTTGTTTACTTGTCTATGTTGTGATAATGCACCTGACCAAATTTCTCCAGTTGGAGATAATAAAGTTATTCTTATCTTATCTTATCTTAAACCGAGGTCCACTCAAGTCTTCTTTTCATCTGTCAAGTACTGATATTAGGACCCTTCGTCTGAAAGTCCAACACTTAACCACTCAGTTGTTACAACTGTTACTTCCACTTTGAATGCTTTATGCTTTCAGAGGTGGCTGTGTGTGTGACAGTCGAATGGGATTTGTTTCCGTTTCTTTTTTGTATTCGTATTTGTATTTGTATTTCTTTTTATCACAACAGATTTCTCTGTGTGAAATTCGGGCTGCTCTCCCCAGGGAGAGCGCGTCGCTACACTACAGTGCCACCCATTTTTTTTGTATTTTTTTCCTGCGTGCAGTTTTATTTGTTTTTCCTATTGAAGTGGATTTTTCTACAGAATTTTGCCAGGAACAACCCTTTTGTTGCCGTGGGTTCTTTTAAATGCGCTACATGCATGCTGCACACTGGACCTCGGTTTATCGTCTCATCCGAATGACTAGCGTCCAGACTACCACTCAAGGTCTAGTGGAGGGGGAGAAAATATCGGCGGCTGAGCCGTGATTCGAACCAGCGCGCTAAGATTCTCTCATTTCCTAGGCAGACGCGTTACCTCTAGGCCATCACTCCACTTTATGTAATTATATTTTTTCCCATTTGATCAAGTCTTTGACTTGATTTATTTTTGTTTGCTTGACTACAAAAGAATCCTTGATTTAAATTTTTTTTATCTCCTCTATGAAGTGTCATAATCTTGCTTACACCCCTTTTTTTTTCGTTAAATGTGAATGTCTTGGTGTTTGTTTTCAGCACAAGTATGGATATCTCCGTCATCTGTCAAAAGGGGTCAGTGGAAGAGGTGAGGTCAGTTTATTCCTTTGTGGACTGTTGTCATCTGTGTGAGCTGTGTTGTGTGTGCTGTGTGTGTGTGTGTGTGTTGTGTGTGCTGTGTGTGTGTGAGTGTGCTGTGTGTGTGTGTGCTGTGTGTGAGCTGTGTTGTGTGTGTGTGTGTGCTGTGTGTGAGCTGTGTTGTGTGTGTGTGTATGCTATGTGTGTGTGTGTGTGTTCTCTGTGTGAGCTGTGTTGTGTGTGTGTGTGTGTGTGTGTGTGTGTGTGTGTGCTGTGTGTGTGTGTGTGTGTGTGTGTGTGTGTGTGTGTGTGTGTGTGTGTGTGTGTGTGTGTGTGCTGTGTGTGTGTGTGTGTGTGTGTGTGTGTGTGTGTGTGTGTGTGTGTTCTCTGTGTGAGTTTGTGTGTGTGTGTGCTGTGTGTGTGTGTGTGCTGTGTGTGTGTGTGTGTGCTGTGTGTGTGTGCTGTGTGTGAGCTGTGTTGTGTGTGCTGTGTGTGTGTGTGTGTGTGAGCTGTGTTGTGTGTGCTGTGTGTGTGTGTGTGTGTGAGCTGTGTTGTGTGTGCTGTGTGTGTGTGTGGACTGTTGTCATCTGTGTGTGCTGTGTGTGAGCTGTGTTGTGTGTGCTGTGTGTGAGCTGTGTGTGTGCTGTGTGTGTGCTGTGTGTGTGTGTGTGCTGTGTGCGTGTGTGTGTGCTGTGTGCGTGTGTGTGTGCTGTGTGTGTGCTCTGTGTGAACTGTGTTGTGTGTGCTGTGTGTGTGTGTGTGTGTGTGTGTGTGTGTCTGTGTGTGTGTTCACTCAGATGTACATGAGTGGGCTTTTACGTGTATGACCATTTTTACCCGGCCATGTAGGCAGCCATACTCCACTTTCGGGGAAAATCTCCACCCTTTACCCACCAGGCGCCATTTCCGAGATTAGAACTGGGACCTTCGGCTTGAAAGCCCAACGTTCTAACCACTTGGCTATTGCGCCCGTCATAATGTGAACATTTACTCTACAGAGCAGTCAGCTGAAGTCAGTGTTTCAGCATTGCAGAATAATTTTAGGAGTGACTTCATTGTGTTTTCCGTATTCATCACGACACAGCAGACATTAGCTCTTAGTCTCCCCATATCATCAAACACACACACACACACACACACACACACACACACACACACACACACACAGATACACACATAAATACATAGATACACCATTTCACCTAGTGACATCCCATTGAGTGTGATGGACAAAGTACAAATTCAACTAAAAATGTGAGAGCATGGAATGGCCCTGTGCAGGAGTAAAGAATTGTTTTTTCTTGACCCATTAATTTTAAAAAGGACCCACTGACCTTTCAGCGAACCAGTTAAATGACCCATGGTGTCCTGAACCAATCTTAACTCACTCAGTACGGCCAGTCCTCTCTTCTCCTCTACACAGACCCCTCGGATGTCCAGTGGGTGTCTGAATGACCCAACCTTTAGCTTCCGTCGTCAGAATTGTGGTATTCTTTGTCAACATTCACCTCTTCAGTATAAGAGCCTTCCGCTTGCAATATTTTGATGATGGTAATTGGAGTGAAACGCTGTTAACGTCGTCTCTTTCGCCGTTCGTATGGAGAGAGTTAAGGGGGGACACGGCAGTGCAAAAGAGACCAAAATGATGATTTTTCATGATGTGGGTTTTTGATGGATTTTGATTCTTGAACATCTCTTCTGTCATAAGCATAAGTGTGTGTTCTGTGTGTGTGTGATCAGTGTGTTCTGTGTGTGTTTGATCAGTGTGTTCTGTGTGTGTGAGATCAGCGTGTTCTGTGTGTGTGTGTGTGTGTGTGTGTGATCAGCATGTTCTGTGTGTGTGTGATCAACGTGTTCAGTGTGTGTGTGATCAGCATGTTCTGTGTGTGTGTGTGATCAACGTGTTCTGTGTGTGTGTGATCAGCATGTTCTGTGTGTGTGTGATCAACGTGTTCAGTGTGTGTGTGATCAGCGTGTTCTGTGTTTGTGTGATTAGCGTGTTCTGATGATCAGCGTGTTCTGTGTTTGTGTGATCAGCGTGTTCTGTGTGTGTGTGTGTGTGATCAGCGTGTTCTGTGTTTGTGTGATTAGCGTGTTCTGATGATCAGTGTGTTCTGTGTGTGTGATCAGCGTGTTCTGTGTGTGTGATCAGCGTGTTCTGTGTGTGATCACAGTGGCTGCCCTTGGAAAAGGTGGACAAAGGCTCTATCCATCTCCTCACCAGGTGGCTGTACCTGTCCAGCGACCCCAAGGAGTTTGACAAGGTCAGAGGTCACCTGGTGACCTGTCAGCTTCCCGCTGTGTTGCTGTGATTCATTCTCTGGTTCTGTCCCCTTTTCTTCTTCGACATTGCCTTCCTTCTCTGTTAAGATAAGATAAGAATAACTTTATTATCTCCAATTAGAGAAATTTGGTCAGGTGCATTATCACAACATTGACAAGTAAACAACATGGAGAACCATCACTGTAAAAAACAACAACAACAGTTATTAGGATTATAACGAAGACACAGATGTAAAAATATCACATACACTGTTTCATACATTCATTCCACACATAGCAGGCAATATTTTGAAATGTAAGAAACAAACAACAACAACAACAAAAAACCCAAACATTTTTTTAAATCTGATTGTGAGCATAGCATACTTTATTGCACACTGATTATAATTAAGATAAAAATAACTTAATTTTCTCACAAAATAAATTGCATCACATGCTGCAAAACACGACCAATCAGTACACACACATACATACAACATTAAACATTACTTGATTAAACAGGAGTTTTAAACATATGTTTTCAAATAAAAGGATTTCACATATTAGCTTTAAAAGCATTGTAATTAATGATTATCACAATGTAATTATTAACATAAATATATTTGAAATACAAAAGTTAACATCAGGCATATTGTATTGAACACGCATCCTGCATATGAATTTTCATCATTCATATGAGCATATGAATATGTTCGTCAGATGTGTGTGTGTGTGTGTGTGTGTGTTTGTGTGTGTGTGTGAATGTGTTAAACTCTGAAGATGAGTGTAGTCTGTTAAGATGTAAATTGTTTACAGGTTTGAAACATTTAAAAAAAATTTTTTAAGTTCTTGATTTCTTCAGTTAATTTGTGAACACGTTTATAATTCAAAAATGAATGAAGGCTTTCTTTTATTTTTTGTCATTTTCACACTTTTATTATGAAGAAAATAAATAGATGAAAAACCGATAAATGATTATTTAAGAAAGAAACGGGAGATTTGATTCAGACAAACCAACTGAAAAATAACGAAATGAGCATGTGATGCATGGTTTAAACAAAGTCTGACTCTTCGCTCTGCTTTCTTTTTGTGCCGGAGAATGCAAAACCACAGCAGCTCCTGATCTGCTCTCTCGTCTGTGTTTGGTAAGTGACACCATGTTGTTGTATGAATTATGATTTGCTCCTTCTGAGGTGTTTCACTTTCTGTTGATAAATATATGTTGTGCTGTTGTGGTCATGCTGTTTTTATAACTCGTCATCAGCACCCTTTAAAGTGTTTCAGACTTTATATATATATTTGTTGTGTTATTTTGATCATGTTGTTTTCATAACTGGTCATTAAAATGTTTGCATGTCTGGAATTTTCGCCTTCTGTAGATATGTCTGTTGTGTTATTTTGATCATGCCTTTAACACACTGACACCTGTCACGCCTTTAACACACATCACACCTTTAACACACTGACACACATCACGCCTTTAACACACATCACGCCTTTAACACACATCACACCTTTAACACACTGACACACATCACACCTTTAACACACATCACACCTTTAACACACTGACACACATCACACCTTTAACACACATCACACCTTTAACACACTGACACACATCACACCTTTAACACACGTCACACCTTTGACACACTGACCCCCACACACCGTTAGCGCACTGACACACATCACACCTTCAGCACACTGACACACACGGGCACCTTCAACACGCTGACCACTGACGTGTGGTGTGCAGGTTCTCGGGGGGGCGGGGGGGCGGAACAGGTACAGGCGTCCACACAGGACGAGGAGCTGATAAACACTGCCCTGCTCATCGTGCACCTGGAGTGTGCTGTTGATCTGCCCGTGAGTCACTGCTTCAGTCACCCTCTTGTCTCACTACATGCCAGCTTATTTGGATTCTTTTTTTTTTTTCCTCGCCCCTGCCCCCTCCGCTCCCCCCCCCCCCCCTCCCCGTCCACCCACCGCCCCCTTGCAGTATTTAACATTAATCCCTAGGCTGCCTATATGACGAGAAAACTCGTCATCGCAAGCATGTACGCTTCGCTGCCACAATGACTTTTCCCTGGTTTGCATACGGTTCGTTGACAAAAATGCTGGTAGATTTAGCTTGTGGAATCTTTCTAGATTCTGTTCATAGTTAGAAACGCCATCAACATCATGAGGCAGTCCTTTATTTGAACGTTTTGGTTGGGTTACTGTCGTAGTGTTTGACTGGCTCCTCTCCTCGCTCGCTCAACAAAATGTCGGACTGACGCCGTGCTCAAGACATGGGATACGGGATCTGGGATCATGGTGAACTAAATCAACCAAGATTGCTTTCTTTAGCTGATGCTCAGAAAGAATTGAAGCATAATTTCGAAGAAGACAGTGATGAACATTTATAGAACGATTTGATAGAAACTAAAGGGAGCAATCAAGAGAGTGGCCAAGATAGACCATCAGTAAGTAATGCCCGCTGTACAGGTTTAGCAGATGACAGAAGTGACCGATTTTTTGGCAGGACACAGTGTGAGCGATTTTCTTGGCACTCAGCCAACGCAGTCTGATGAAAACTGGATAAAGTGACCGTTTGAGAGGGGTGAAGAGGAGGGGGGTGGAGACTGAGGGGGCATGGCCTCACATCCAGTTGATGACACCACTGAAGAACACACAAACGGTAGAAGGGCATTTGAATTTTGTGTCACACTGATCCCTTTTGCTCACCTGTCAGGGTGGTGGAGGGGGCCTGGGGGGTTAATTAAGATTTGCGTGGAAATCTGTCGTTTCACATTGGACTGTACTGCTTTGTTTTGAAATGTATTCACAAATCTGCCCCTTCCTATCTCTGTGGCTGCCTTCACCCCTGCGCTCCATCTCACTATGATCGGCTTCGGATCCACTATGTTTACTCATAGCCAGATTCAAACACTTGACTGTTGGCCACCGTTCTTTCTCTGTCTCTGGACCTTGCAATTGGAATGAACTTCCTCTTTCGCTTTGTCAAGTCTCCACACTCAGCTATTTCAGGTCTGGCCTGAAAACCCACCTCTTCCCAAAATAGCCTCCCTCCCCTGCCTCTTCCTTGTCTTCAGTTTCTCCAGTTTTAGAGTGATGCATGCGTGTGAATGACTGGTGTGAAAGTGCTTTGATATGTCTCTGCACAAGATTCAGCGCTATATAAATACCATTATTATTGTTATTATTGTTATTATTGACCTTGCATTTGATTGCTACAGATTTCATTGCATTGATTATTTTGAAACATGTTTTTGACGGGCGCAATAGTCGAGTGGTTAAAGCGTTGGACTGTCAATCTGAGGGTTCCGGGTTCGAATCACGGTGACGGCGCCTGGTGGGTGAAGGGTGGAGATTTTTCCGATCTCCCAGGTCAACATATGTGCAGACCTGCTAGTGCCTGAACCCCCTTCGTGTGTATACGCAAGCAGAAGATCAAATACGCACGTTAAAGATCCTGTAATCCATGTCAGCGTTCGGTGGGTAGATAAAACAAGAACATACCCAGCATGCACACCCCCGAAAACGGAGTATGGCTGCCTACATGGCGGGGTAAAAACAGTCATACACGCAAAAGCCCACTCGTGTGCATACGAGTGAACGTGGGAGTTGCAGAAGTAGAAACATGTTTTTGTTTTTTGTTTTAAAATGGACACTCACCCTGTGCCTTGATTGTTCCTTCCTTCCTTCCTTCCTTCCTTCCTCCCTCCCTCCCTTCCTTTCTTCCTTCCTTCCTTCCTTCCTTCCTCCCTCCCTTCCTTTCTTCCTTCCTTCCTTCCTCCCTCCCTCCCTTCCTTTCTTCCTTCCTCCCTCCCTTCCTTCCTCCCTCCCTCCCTCCCTTCCTTCCTTCCTTCCTTCCTTCCTTCCTTCCTTTCTTTCTTTCTTTCTTCCTTCCTTCCTTCCTTCCTTCCTTCCTTCTTTCCTTTCTTACTTCTGTCCGTCTTGCTGTTTTCTTTTTGTGGGCAGAGATTAGAGAATAACATTTACAAGGTAACTGGTGGCTTATTCCTCAGGACTTGCTGTTTCTATCATGCTAACAAGGTGTTTGTTGCCTTGTGGTTGGAGTTACGTGTTTGCTGTTGTTTTATGAACTTTTAATTTTTTTATTTTACAATTTTTTTTTGCGTTTCTTCTTGTTTCATTTCCTTTCATACCCCCCACCCCCACCCCTGTGCTATGGAGGTGGAATACCTTCGTCCCGACAGACGAACCACACCTTCAAAGCATTTCTGCAAGTGCTGCATTGAAATGCTGAATGGTCCACGGAAAGGAATGTGTCTGATTTAAAATTAAAAAAAAAGGAAGAAAAAAAATGAGCACAAAAAAAAAAGAAAAAGAAAGAAAGAAACCCTGTTGAATGAAAGAATGAAAGTAAATGAAATAAACGAGCACCCGAATGAAAGGAAATGAAATAAACGGATGCGCAGTCTGTTGCAGTCTTTCTTTACCAAGGCATGAGCTTATTTATTTAGGTCTGTGTTTGACTTTCACTTTCAAGGCTGCCCAGATATGTGCACTGTAGTGTGAACTGGGAAGAAAAGTCCCCAGTGAAAAAGGCACGTAGAAGGACACACAAGTGAGAAGAAAGAGAGACAGATAGAAAGAAAGAATGAACGAAAGAGAACGACGACGACAACAAAACAACAACAACAACAACACACTAAAAACAAAGCCAAAAAAAAACCCCAACAGAATATATACAAAGAGGAAAAATGGTGTACATTGACCTGCCTGCGAGTGAGGTGTAAAAAACAACAACGACAACAACAGTATAAAGAATGCACCAAAGCATTCAGACAGATCCATATTCACCACAACATCTGTTTTACCCACATATATATATATATATCAGTCGTGTCCGACTATGACCATCAGAACAGCAGAGGAGGCAACTGCTGTTCCGACTATTTGGGCTAGAATTTGATTATAGTGGAGAGTGTCTTGCCCAAGTTACATCCCCACTCTCTCGGCCAAGAGGGTTTTAGGACAGTCGGCGTTGGGATAGTTCCCAAAGGCCATCCAGCCCACAAGGCTGCAGCACTAAGAGCCAGTGCAATTTTGCCTCCTAGTTTGAGAGTCATAGTCCTTCACAAAAGACTAAGCTGTAAATGGTTTCCCATTGACTGGAGAAAGCATTGATAATACAGCTCTATATATAGATCCAACCTATTGGTATAAGTGATGGAAAAAAAAAATTGTCAAGCAGAGTCATGAAACATGGATCTTTCTCTTCTTCTTTTTTTTTTTTTTTGTAGTATAGGTTAGGCGTAGGACTTCTGATCTTATTTTCACCAGTGATGAGGGATGAAGGCCCCATTTATGTCCTTTTGAAAGGCATTTTAACTCCGATTTTTCTCTCTCTACCCAGGTGTGAACCAGTATCTGACTTCTTCGTCTGCGTTTGTGGTCTGCAACTTCCACGTTCACTCGTATGTACACGAGTGGGCTTTTACGTTTATGACCGTTTTTACCCCGCCATGAAGGCAGCCACACTCCGCTTTTGGGGGTATGCATGCTGGGTATGTTCTTGTTTCCATAACCCACTTAACATTGACATGGATTACAGGATCTTTACATGCATATTTGATCTTCTGCTTGTGTATACACATGAAGGGGGTTCAGGCACTGGCAGGTCTGCACATATGTTGACCTGGGAGATCGGAAAAAAATCTCCACCCTTTACCCACCAGGTGCCGTTACTGAGATTCGAACCCGGGACCCTCAGATTGAAAGTCCAACGGTTTAACCTCTCAGCTATTGCACCCGTTGTATCTGTCTTTAACAGGCGAAGGTTAAGATGGCAGACAGAGAGGATTGAGCTCTGCCTTCCCCAGAGCCCTGGACACCGTGGATATGAACTCACTGCCCCGATGTCCATAAAAGGCTTTTGACCTTTAGCCTTTGACCCACTAAGAGCCCTAGACACAGTGGATATGAACTCACTAACCCCGATGTCCATAAAAGGCTTTTGACCTTTAGCCTTTGACCCACTAAGAGCCCTAGACACAGTGGATATGAACTCACTAACCCCGATGTCCATAAAAGGCTTTTGACCTTTAGCCTTTGACCCACTAAGAGCCCTAGACACAGTGGATATGAACTCACTGCCCCGATGTCCATAAAAGGCTATTAGACCTTTAGCCTTTGACCCACTAAGAGCCCTAGACACTGTGGATATGAACTCACTGCCCCGATGTCCATAAAGGACCTTTAGCCTTTGACCCACTAAGAGCCCTAGACACAGTGGATATGAAGTCACTGCCCCGATGTCCATAAAAGGCTTTTGACCTTTAGCCTTTGACCCACTAAGAGCCCTAGACACAGTGGATATGAACTCACTGCCCCAATGTCCATATAAGGCTATGGGACCTTTAGCCTTTGACCCTTTTTGAATTGTCTGACTCATAAGAATGTTAGTTTTTTCTCACAAGGTGATACAGCAAGGTGTTGAGAGTAGCGTTATGGTTGGTGCACTGAAAAGAAAATGCAGCTTTTGTTGTTATTTTTGCGTTAAAAAAAAAATTGCATTTTTTCTTGTTTTGTTTTACGTTTTCAGTTGTGAGTTTTATAATTGCTGAATGTTGGTTTCCATCTTCTTCCCTTGGTTAGAAATCAACAGTTTTTATTTCATTTTTCATTCTTTCCATTATTTCATTTGTGCTGCTGAAAAAAAAAAAGTCATTCAGCCACTCTGAGCCACAGTTTGATGTTTATGGGAACACAGAAATGTCATGACAAGAGTTTCAGTTTCAGTTTCAAGGAGTTGTCAAAGTGTAAAGTGTAAAGCATTCATATATGCTAAACCATATATAACTAAGAAAAAAAATTGTTATAATTTTTTTTTATAGCAGATGTCTGACTTTAGCATAAACCCAATGTGCTTGTTAGGCCTATAAAGCCTATCTTAGATTTGTGTAAAACATTAACATAGTATGAAATCAAATGGATAAAGAAAACAAACAAATAAGTAACAAGAGAGGCAAGGTAAAGATGTTGCCATTGCCTCTAGCACACAGCAGCATGAAGCTGTTTTTTCCAGATCAGCGTGTTTGGCAGGTTTATAGAAACTACAACCCGGTCTCTTTTTCTTTCTTTTCTTTTAATTTCTTTAAAAGAATTTGTATCACTTTAAGAATTTTTTTTTTTAATTCCATGTTCAATATCAATCAGATACTTTTTTTTTTTCCCAATCAGATGCTTGATTTGCTTGCCACCAATCTTCCATTGGTTTAAACAGTATTTGATTTGAAGATATCGCAATACAGATACAGCGGATTGGACAGGACACACAAGCCTTGTGTTATACAAGTCCTGTTGTAATGTACATGCTAAATATGTGATGGAAAACAATGCCCTTGGATACGACATGAAGGTCTTGTATTAACTCCTGTTATAATGTCATGCACAAATGCAAAAACTTGCGAGGGAAAATGATGCTTTTGGGATTCAGGCATTGCATGCCCTGATGGAAAACAGTGCCTTTGGAAGTGACATGAAAGTCTTGCATCAACTCTTGTCATAATGTCAGAAACAAATGAGAAAATATGTGAGGGGAAAAATGAAGGTTTTGGGTTTCACACGTTGCATACCTTGGTGGAAAACAATGCTTTTGGATATGACATGAAAGTCTTGTATAAATTCCTGTTGTAATGTCTCGTACAAATGCTAAACATGTCAGGGGAAAAAAGATGCTTGTGGGTTTCACACGTTATATACCCTGTGGCAGCGCGGGCAGAAGTCGCTGCAGGAGCCGTCTCCCTTCGCTCTGCTGACGGTGGGTCACAGCACACAGGAGAGCGGCATCCGCGCGGCCACCACCGAGCCCAAGTGGGACGAGAACTTCCGCTTCTTCGTGGCCAACCCCAATCACCAGGCTCTGGACATCGAGGTGGGTGTGGAACAGAAAATGTCAGTTTCAGTTTCTCAAGGAGGCGTCACTGCGTTGAGGCAAATCCATGTACGCTACACCACAGATGTCTGACCAGCTGCATAACCCAGCACGCTTTGTCAGGCCTTGAGTGCTTGAATAAGAATGTGTGTATCAGAGCGGATTTCTGCTACAGAATTTTGCCAGAGGACAACACGCTTATTGCCATGAAGGTTTTTTTTTCAGCATGCCTATTGTATGCTGCACACGGGACCTCAGCTTATCATCTGATCTGAATGATAAGATAAGAATAACTTTATTATCTCCAACTGGAGAAATTTGGTCAGGTGCATTATCACATTATAGACAATTAAACAACATGGGGACCATAACTGTAAAAGTCAGCAACAGCTTTTACGAATATTACGAAGATACAAATGTAAAAAATATCACATACACCGTTTCATACATACATCCACACACTGCAGGTAATAACTAGTATTCTTAATGTAAAAACAGAAAGAATTAAGAAACATTATTTGAATATAATTATAAACATAGCCTACTATACTGCACATTGATTATAACAGACAGATAAGATAAGAATAAAGATAAATTGCGGAAAACCACAACCAGATAATCAGCACACACCCGCACCCACCCATCCCCCACCCACCCCACACACACGGATTACTTGATTAAACAAGACATGACTAGACACTTAGTTTGATTTTGCAGTCAAACTGAAGAGAAAGAGCGAGAGCAGGATTCGAACCCTGACTCTCATGGACTCTGTATTGGCAGTCCAGCATCTTAACCATTCTGTTGCCTTTCTTCTTGTCACAAATTCACAACTCAGAATCACAAAGATTATACTTTATTCTACTCCAGGTGTGAGTTAACTCGTATCATGGTTACTTCCTGTGGACCTGGTACCAGTGTTCTCGTACCAGCACATTATTCTAATCTGGTTTGTTCTTGTTTGGTACAGCTGGCATTTTAAACTGAACTGTTAACTGATTTTGGAAGCATGAAAATGAAGTTTTGTTTGACTTATAAATCAACGATTCTCCGTCGATTTTCACTGTTTTAGTGAACCACTGGCACTCTGTTTTTATTGACTCACTTGTGTAAACAAAGTGAGTCTATGTTTTAACCCGGTGTTCGGTTGTCTGTGTGTGTGTGTGTGTGTGTGTGTCCGTGTGTCTGTGTGTCCGTGGTAAACTTTAACACTGACATTTTCTCTGCAAATACTTTGTCAGTTGACACCAAATTTGGCATAAAAGTAGGAAAAATTCAGTTCTTTCCAGTCATCTTGTTTAAAACAATATTGCACCTCTGGGATGGGCACAAAAAAATAAAAAAAGAAGCCTAATTATATGCAAACTGCATTTACTGTTATATTTATATTTTTTGTATTCTCTTAACTTGGCACTTTGACCTCTTATTCTGACACAACAACAAGAGGAGTCATTATCATTTTTTGTTCAAACAGGAACTTCTTTTGCTAAGCATGGAATTTTTTAAATTTATTTTGCAAACGTTTTGGTGCAGACCGTAAAAAAGGGAACTTAATCTGTAATTAATGCTAGGGGACTTAATTTATCACAAGTGAGTCTTGAAGGCCTTGCCTCTCTTGTTTTGTACTGTAGTGGTCTCAGGTAGTGCTGGTCCCGGGGCATTGTGGCAGGCATGTCACTGTGGGGTAGAATGAGTTGATTTATGTGTATATTTTGATGGTGTTGCACCATCTTCCTCAGCACAGGAAAGTTTTAGGTCGGTCAGGCTGTGAGTGAAGTGAACTCTCAGCTTCATCGATGTCACTGGCTACAAACACCTGAAAGTGGTGTTGTGACGAACGGTCAGAAGGTGGAGGGATTTCCAGGCCAGTATCATGGTTGAGGCCGGGCCTTCTGGTCTTCACCTGGACAGTTTCTTCAACATTCCTCTCCCTAGCAAGTTACAATCTTTGTGATTCTGAGCTGTGACATTTCTTATCTGTGTATGAGTTAACTCGTACCATGGTTACTTCCTGTGGACCTGGTACCAGTGTTCTCGTACCAACACATTATTCTAATCTGGTTTATTCTTGTTTGGTACAGTTGGCATTCCAAACTGAACTGTTAACTGATTTCGGAAGCATGAAAATGACAGCCTGTATCAGCGGAGGAGGGTGTGTCCTCTGCGTGGTAATCATGATGAACTTGTGGGGAAATGAAAACTGGAAATTACTGTGATATATTGTGGGGGCAGTGAAAGCTGGGAATTTCCATCATGAACAGTGTGGGGAGGATGAAAGCTGGGAATTACAGTGATGGATTTTTGTCATGAACTGTGGGGAAAATGAAAGCTGGGAATTGCATTGATGGATTTTTGTCATGATTTGTGGGGAGAATGAAAGCTTTGAATTACTGTGATGGATTTTTGTCATGAATTGTGGGGAAAATGAAAGCTTGGAATTACAGTGGTGGATTTTTGTCATGACCTGTGGGGAAAATGAAAGCTGGGAATTACAGTGGTGGATTTTTGTCATGAGCTGTGGAGAGAATGAAAGTTGGGAATTATTGTGATGAACTGTGGTAGAAAATGAAACCTGGGAATTATAATGAACTTTGGGGAAAATGAAAGCATGGTATGACAGTGATGAATCTTTGTGATGAGCTAGTAGCGTGTGTTGACAACGGTGTGGCATGTCCAGGTCCGTGACAGCAAGACGAAGATGGACCTGGGAGGCACGCGGATCCTTCTGAGGACTCTGATGATGACGAGGGAAATGATGATCGATCGCAAGTTCCACCTCAAGTCCAGCGAGACTGGCTGTGCTGTCTTCATGACGCTCATCTTGAGGGTGGGGCTCTTCTCTTCCTCCTCAGAAGGCGTCACGGCGTTCAGACAAATCCATATACGCTACATCACATCTGTGAGGTAGTCATCTCACAGCAGCGTAACTCAGTATGTTAGTCAGGACTTGAGTGCATGCATGAATATTTGTGTATATTTGGTTTATCGTCTCATCTGAATGACTAGTTGGTCAGTTTGATTTTCCAGTCAAACTTTGGAGAAAGGGCGATATCGGGAATTCAAACCCAGACTTTCACGGACGCTGTGTTGGCAGATAGGAATCTTAACCTCTTCTTCTTCTTCTTCTGCGTTCACTCGTATGCACACGAGTGGGCTTTTACGTGTATGACCGTTTTTACCCCGCCATGTAGGCAGCCATACTCCGTTTTCGGGGGTGTGCATGCTGGGTATGTTCTTGTTTCCATAACCCACCGAACGCTGACATGAATTACAGGATCTTTAACGTGCGTATTTGATCTTCTGCTTGTATATACACACGAAGGGGGTTCAGGCACTAGCAGGTCTGCACATACGTTGACCTGGGAGATCGTAAAAATCTCCACCCTTTACCCATCAGGCGCTGTCACTGTGATTCGAACCCGGGACCCTCAGATTGACAGTCCAACGCTTTAACCACTTGGCTATTGCGCCCGTCGGAATCTTAAACATTCTACCACCTTTCTTATCAGTCTTCTTTGTGAGGTGTTACTGGGTGTTAACTCACTTTGGACGATGGAACGCTACAGCATTCCTGACGTAAGGTAGCGTTCTGGATGATGGAACACGATAGTGGTTTCGACAGTTAAAATTTTGTCCACGTTTTCCTCATGGGGTAGCATAACAAATCACAGCTACACCGGGCATTGCGAACGTGTCAAGGGTCGAATGGAAAGTTTCTTCATGAGATTCCTTAACAACACACTCCACAGCGAGCCAGCGAGTTGAGGACCCCACACGACAAGCTAATCTGCATATGTATCGAAAATGGCGTTTACAGACGATAGAAGTGGAAATTTTTGGAGCAAACTAGATCACGACAGCGGCTTTTACCACTGCTGAAGTGATTGAAATGCTTTACACTGAAGGTCTTGACATCGACGAGGATGATGAATACATTGAGTAAAGTATCTGGAGTGAAGTAAGCTACCAGCAAGTAGGTACTGATAGTGATTCAGCTTCTGAGAGCAATGAATAGGGAGGGGGGTGGGCATTCACACGACGTGAGGAGAGGGGTCAGTGGGTCAAGTACAGTGAGTTTCATTGAGTTACTTTGTGTTTTGTATTTTTTGTGAATTTTTTTCCTAACCGTAACAAATGGGTCGTCTGGGGGGGGAGGGGGGGGGGGGAGGCAAGGGAGAGAACTATTCGTCCAGAGAAGTATTCGTCCTTTCCCAGTTTCAAAACCAAACTCAAGACTCATCTTTTCAAAAACTGCCTTTGGTTACTTGTCGTGTGTGTGTGTGTGCATGCATGTATGTTTGTATGTGTCAATATGTGAATATAGTTTGTATGTTTATCGTAGTTTGCACCGTGTGTGCTTTTGGTACTGTGCCTTGCCCCAGTTTGTAATGATTCTCAGTTAGTTGGACTTGCATGGTTTGATGGATAATGAAACATTGTAATGTATAAAAAAAAAAAAAAAAAAAAAAAAAAAAAATATATATACTGGATTTATTGTATTTTAAAGTGCTAAGAGAATAATTTAAGTGAATTAGCGCTGTTTAAGTAAACTCGTTATTATTTCTGTATTAAATCTTGATCATATCCGTTAGTTTGTCCCACAAACGGTTCTGGAAAAAAAACCACCCAAACTGTCCTTGAATATTCCTGAAAAGATTAATCTTGAATTTTTTAAGGCAGATGTAGTGTATTTGGATCAGTCTGCACACTTCCACGCCTCCTTGAAAGTGAAACTGATACTTCTGTTTCACATCTGATGGTAGTGTAGTGTAGTGTAGTGTATTGTGTTGTAGTGTATTTTGTATTGTATTGTATCGTAATGTAGTGTACTGTATTATATCGTATCGTATCATATCATATTGTATCGTATTGTATTGTATGGTATGGTATCTTATGGTATCTTATGGTATCATATCGTATTGTTACTCTTTGTCACAACAGATTTCCCTGGTGACGATCGTGGTGGTGGTGATAACAATGGTGATGATGATAGTGATAGTATCGATGATGATGGCAGTGATGATGGTGGTGGTGGTGGTAACAGTGATGATGATGATGATAGTGATAGTATCGATGATGATGGCAGTGATGATGATGGTGGTGGTGGTAACAGTGATGATGATGATGATGATAGTGATAGTATCAATGATGATGGCAGTGATGATGATGGTGGTGGTGGTAACAGTGATGATGATGATGATAGTGATAGTATCAATGATGATGGCAGTGACAATGATGTTGGTGATGGTAACAGTGATGATGATGATGACAGTGATAGTATCAATGATGATGGCAGTGACAATGATGTTGGTGATGGTAACTTTGATGATGATGATGACAGTGATAATGATGTTGGCGATGGTAACATTGATGATGATGATGACAGTGATAGTATCGATGATGATGGCAGTGATGATGATATCAGGTGGTGATGATGATGGTAGTGGAGGTAGTGATGATGATGGTGGTGATGATGATGATGGCGGTGGTGATAACAATGGTGATGATGATAGTGATAGTATCAATGATGACGGCAGTGACGATGATGGTGGTGGTGGTAACAGTGATGATGATGATGATAGTGATAGTATCGATGATGATGGCAGTGATGATGATGTTGGTGATGATGATGGTAGTGGTGGTGGTGATGATAATGGTGGTGATGATGACGATGGTGGTGGTAATGATGACGATGGTGGTGATAATGATGACGATGGTGGTATGATGATGATAGTGGTGGTGATGATGATGATGGTGGTGGTGATGATGATCATGATGATGGTGGTGGTGATGATGATGATTGTGGTAGTGATGATGGTGATGGTGGCAGTAATGATGATGATGGCAGTTACGATGATTATTGGTGACGATAATGATTTTTCTGATGACGATGATGATGATGGTGACGATGATGGTGCAGGTAACAACGTTGACGGTGATGATGATGGTGATTTTAATGGTGATAATTGATGATGATAATAAGGACGGCAACAAAAGCTGATGATTCACCTTTCTGTCAAAAACAGATCTGACACCCAGCGCCCCACTAGACCACCGGTTCTTGGGCACCACAGTAGATAGAGGTGAGACTTTTTTTTTTTCCCCCCGAGGGGTGCGTCTTTTAAATTTTTATTTGATATTTTCTCTTGGAAAACCGAAAAGAACACCAAAAAAATGTATGCAGAAGTATTGTTTTAAGAAGCTTTCATTTCGGCACAAGAGACTTGTTGGGTGAAGTGATTGTGTTGTGTTTTATTGAATATATTAGTGAGATGTATTTTTTCCTCTTTCTTTTTCGCCTCGTTTCTTTTTTAAGTTCTGTATCTTGTGTCCGTTATTGTTTCTCTTCGTTTTGATCACATAATCTCCTGTGTGAGAGAAAAGAACAAAACTGGTGCTGAGCACTGATCTCTGTGTTTTCATAAACTCAGCGCACTGAGGCAATACGTGGTTGCTGATTCGCCATAAAAAGAGCAGGAGTCAAGATGGCTGCCGGAAAAAGAGGGCGCTAGTCAGGGATGCAAAGGGGAGGTAACCTACTTAGGGAGGTTATCGGCCGTAGCTGCTTTAGTTTTCTCCGCATGGGCAGGTAGTAGTTTGCACAGGACAGGAATCGGACTCCTTGTGGGTCACGGTAAGTATGTTACATAAACGTAATTTTAGGAAGAAAATTTCCTATATAGCGCATCGTTATATAGGCCGCATCCCCTAATTTATATAAAAAAAAGTGGCACTTGCTGCAGATATTATACACACACACACACACACACACACACACACACACACACAAACACATTCACACACACACACACACACACATACACACACACACACACACACACCAAGTGCAAAATGTCTCCAAAAATAACCACAGACAGTGAGAAACTCGCACGACACAGAATCGTGTCTGATGCGCGCAAAGCCAAATTCAGTGATCAGCAGAATGTCCTGTGTGCATAAAGGCCATATTGTAAATTTGGAGGGAAAAACGCGAACATTTATCAATAGCACACTCTTCCAGTGAGTTAAGATAAGATAAAAATAAATTTATTATCTCCAACTGGAGAAATTTGGTCAGGTGCATTATCACAACATAGACAAGTAAACAACATGGGGACCATAACTGTAAAAGTCAACAACAGCTTTTACGAATATTACGAAGACACAAATGTAAAAAAATATCACATACACCGTTTCATACATACATCCACACACTGCAGGTAATAACTAGTATTCTTAATGTAAAAACAGAAAGAATTAAGAAATATTATTTTGAATATAATTATAAGCATAGCCTACTATATTGCACATTGATTATAATAGATAATATAAGAATAAAGATAAATTACGGAAAACCACAACCAGATAATTAGCACACAACCGCACCCACCCACCCACCACCCACCCCTCACACACAGATTACTTGATTAAACAAGAGTAATAACATATGTTCTCAAATAAAAGCATTTCACATATTCGCTTTTAAAACATTGCAATTAATTAATACATTGTAATTATTAACAGAAATATATTTAGAATATGGACGTTAGCAAGGTTTCAGCCATTACTTGATGGGGAAATGAGGTCAGTAGATTAATTATTAACAGAAATATATTTAGAATATGGTTGTTAGCAAGGTTTCAGCCGTTACTTGATGGGGAAATGAGGTCAGTAGATTAATTATTAACAGAAATATATTTAGAATATGGTTGTTAGCAAGGTTTCAGCCGTTACTTGATGGGGAAATGAGGTCAGTAGATTAATTATTAACAGAAATATATTCAGAATATGGACGTTAGCAAGGTTTCAGCCTTTACTTGATGGGGAAATGAGGTCAGTAGATTAATTATTAACAGAAATATATTCAGAATATGGACGTTAGCAAGGTTTCAGCCTTTACTTGATGGGGAAATGAGGTCAGTAGACTTCCATGTGAGCTTTGTGTGCTGTTGGTCATCGGCTCAGTGATCATTACTTGCCTGTTGCCGCATGAGTGTTAGGAACAAACACACTAACCAGCACGACACGCGGTGCAGCTTGGCATCAGACGTGTGTGGCATCAGTTCTTGGACAAATGTCTGTGTCCAGACAGGTGCAATAGCCGAGTGGTTAAAGCGTTGGACTGTCAATCTGAGGGTCCCGGGTTCGAATCACGGTGACGGCGCCTGGTGGGTAAAGGGTGGAGATTTTTTACGATCTCCCAGGTCAACATATGTGCAGACCTGCTAGTGCCTGAACCCCCTTCGTGTGTATATGCAAGCAGAAGATCAAATACGCACGTTAAAGATCCTGTAATCCGTGTCGGTGTTCGGTGGGTTATGGAAACAAGAACATACCCAGCATGCACACCTGTGGAAAACGGAGTATGGCTGCGTAGATGGCGGGGTAAAAACGGTCATACACGTAAAAGCCCACTCGTGTGCATACGAGTGAACGCAGAAGAAGAAGAAGTCTGTGTCCAAGTCTGTGACAAGCTATTAGTGGAAATTTTTGAGTGCCCACACAAATCAAGTTGATTGATTGATTCATTGTTCTGTAGTGGAGGAGAAAAGCGCGCCCACTGACGTAAACCCTCAGGAGGATGCAGACGTAGACAACCGTTCAGGGACGACAAGTCTGTTGCCCAAGCTGAGATCTGACCAGACAGATACCGACTGAGCAAATCTGTTGTGAACTCTCCTGCGTTAGAATTATTGTTGTCCTGCCGGCTTCTCTGTTTCCGTTCCTGTTGAGTTTTGTGTTTCGGGTTCACTATTTTCCCCCGTTGGAAGAGTTCCAAAAAGCATGACACGAATTCCTGTTGCAAAAGAAAAGGACAGAACGTTTGTGTTCAGAATGATATGAAAAACTGATTTGCAGTATGCTTTGTATGAATGGAAAAAAGATTCCTCCACACTCAAAATAAAAAGAAACGAAAACAGAAAAAACAACAACAAAAAACAACTGTTGTCTATTGCACTACAAATAAGGGAGGTAAGTGAGTCAGAATGCTGAAGCGTTGTAACATCGACTTCCTGAGATGAGCACATTTAGTCTCATTGCTGTTGTTTAGATCTCCGATATTGTGTTTGCTTTTTCCCCGTTGCGTGTTTATACATGTTTCTGCCAACCGCATTCTTCTCGTGACTAACAAATGCTTTAAAATGGCATTTTTCTGTGACTAATCAGTACATGAGTTGTTGGGTGTTTTTTTTTCTTCAAAAGAAGATACATTTTACTGGAATCAGTGGCTGCTGTGTTTTGGACTGGATAGCTCTCTACATTGTTCAGGTCTTTCAGAAAGAAGCACTTTAATGTTCTGGAGAACAGAGTTATTTGTATTTGTATTTCTTTTTATCACATCAGATTTCTCTGTGTGAAATTCGGGCTGCTCTCCCCAGGGAGAGCGCGTCGCTACACTACAGCGCCACCCATTTTTTTGGTATTTTTTTTCCTGCGTGTAGTTTTATTTGTTTTTCCTGTCGAAGTGGATTTTTCTACAGAATATTGCCAGGAACAAACCTTTTGTTGCTGTGGGTTCATTTACGTGCGCTAAATGCATGCTGCACACGGGACCTCGGTTTATCGTCTCATCCACATTTCTCTGTGGTTGTAAAACTACTACTTACACTTAATGTCCTCTCTCATATGTGATATTTGATTGTGTGTGTGTGTGTGTGTGTGTGTGTGTGAGTGGCAGAGAGAGTGAGACATAGAGAGAGAAAGGCTTTTAGGCAGATACAGTCGTCAATAGTTGAATTGTATTGTTGGGTGTTTGAAGTATCATATTTCGTGCTGTTTTATTTCACATGTTATATGACGGTGTGGTTGCAGTGTTGTGTTTGTCAGCAGCAGTATTGCCTTCACATGGTTATGGATTCATTGATAAGTGAATGGTTAGAAGAGCACAACAGCAATTGTGTTGTTACAAGGCAAAAAACAACAAAAAAACCCAACAACATAAAAACAGAAGAAGAAGGGGGGGAAAAAAAGAACAGGTATAAAAAATCTTTTCTGCCTGCAAATGTATTTGTTTTCTTATCAAAGGGGATTTTTTCTTTTCAGAATTTTGCCAGGGACAACCCTTTTTTTTTCCTGTGGGTTTTGTGTTGTTTTTTTGCACTGGGTGCATGCTACACACGGGACCGAGGTTTATCATCTCATCTGAATGACTAGCTTCCAGACCACCACTTGTTGTCAAGTCAAGGGGGAGAAAAAGTGATTATGACACAACTCTGTGTGTGTGTGTGTGTGTGTGTGTGTGTGTGTGTGTGTGTGCAATGTGTACTTTTCCTTCTCGGTATATTTCTGTTCATACTCAAACATATAAATTCAGGATTTATTTATTTTTCTGATAAAAAAATGAAAGAAAGGGGAAGAGAAATGAGGACAAGCATATCAGTGTATTCAGGTGCTCGTTTTTCCATTCAAATCTGAAACCTAGCTTTTGAGTTTTCTCCCAAAGTGGTAATTTGTCAGCTGTAGATAAGTGTGTTTGCCCATTGAAAGTGTTTGTATGTTTTGTCAGTAAGTTTACCAACTGGAAGTGTTGGTGCATTTTGTCATTAAGTTTGCCAGCTGATAGTGTTCGTTTGTTGTGTCAATAATTTTACCCGCTGAAAGTGCTAGTGTGTTAATTTCTTTTGTATGACTTGTCATGCGCATGGCATTTTATGTGCATGTGCATGCAGCATGTGTGTGTGTGTGTGTGTGTGTGTGCCTGTACAGGCTCATGACTGTGTATAGGTGTGTGTGTGTGTGTGAATGCACATAAACTGGCTGACTGTACTGCGATAACTTGCTGGTTTTTTGTTTTTTTTCTTTTTTGTTCACCGACAGCGTATGTGTTTATCAAATGCCACATGGGAAATAAAAGAAATCTGACGTCCCAATTGTCTTCACAAGTTCTTTTTTCTGGTTATCTATAAATTCAAATTAATTCTGTAAATAAAAAAAGCAAAAACAAAACAACTAAATAAAAGGTTGCCCTGGTGATTAAGGAAATCATGATGACTGGAACATACAAACTCTTTTTTTTTCCCCCGAGGAAGTGATATGAGAGGGAGATGAACCTGAAAAAAATAATTTAAATCACAAGTCAGCGGAAGGAAAAAAACAAATGAAACAGATTTGATTTAATGTTTATTACCATGCTTGGTTCAAAAGCAACCTCACAGCTGGGCATCAACTGGCAGAATATTGACAGCTAGATTTAGTTCTGAGATTGGCTGCATTTTTGTGTTTTAACTCACTCAGTACGGCCAGTCCTCTCTTCTCCTCTACACAGACCCCTCGGATGTCCAGTGGGTGTCTGAATGACCCAGCCTTTAGCTTCCGTCGTCAGAATTGTGGTTTTCTTTGTCAACATTTACCTCTTCAGTATAAGAGCCTTCCGATTGCAATATTTTGAGGATGGTAATTGGGGTGAAACGCTGTTAATGTCGTCTCTTTCGCCGTTCGTATGGAGAGAGTTAAAGAATGCAATTCTAGATTTATTCCTACATAAAAAAAAAGGATCATCGTCACTACATGCTTGTCATTATGGAAATACATGCTTTCATCTTGTACGAACAACAAGAACTACTACAAAGATGCCAATAATTTGCCAAGTTCAGTACTTGAAGGTAGTTATATACTCTTTAGAAGTTGTGCAAGCCACTTCTTTTCAAAACACTGCTGCCTTTAAACGATGACAGCTTTGATCAGAACTGACATATCCATCAGTTATTTCCAGGCTTGTGCTCAGTTTTAGGATTCCAGGGAGTGAAAAGGTGAGTTGGTTTCAGAGCTGGAAATTTCCTCTTTTCTATCACACTCTTTGTTTTCAGCCTTCTTTGTTTTTTTCTTTTCTTTTTTTTTTCTTTCTGCCTGACTTTGCTCTTTTCCAATATTTTAATTGGAATTATTTACATTTTGGGGGAGTGGTGTGGGATGAGTTTCTTGGTAGACTTCACTGACGATTTGTCATTTTTTGACTCACTTGTGTAAACAAAGTGAGTCTATGTTTTAACCCGGTGTTCGGTTGTCTGTGTGTGTGTGTGTGTGTGTCCGTGGTAAACTTTAACATTGACATTTTCTCTGCAAATACTTTGTCAGTTGACACCAAAGTAGGCATAAAAATAGAAAAAATTCAGTTCTTTCCAGTCATCTTGTTTAAAACAATATTGCATCTCTGGGATGGGCACAAAAAAAATAAAGAATGAAGCCTAATTATATGCAAACTGTATTTACTGTTATATTTATATTTTTTGTATTCTCTAAACTTGGCACTTTGATCTGATATTCTGACCAAACAACAAGAGCAATCATTATTATCATTTTTTGTTCAAACAGGAACTTCTTTTGCTAAACATGGAAGTTTTATTTATTTTGCAAACGTTTTGGTGCAGATAGTAAAGAAGGGAAATTACTCTGTAATTACTCTGTAATTAATTCTAGGGGACTTAATTTGCTTTAAACTGATCTATCGCATCTTAAACATTGCATTTTGAAATTATACTCAATACATAAAAAGCTTGTATTTTTTTATTTTATTTTTTATTTTTTATTTTTTAGTGTATCACAAGTGAGTCTTGAAGGCCTTGCCTCTCTTGTTTATTATGGTAAAGTTTTTCCCATGCCCAAGGAGTATGTATTGCCTATTGTTTGTTGTTGTTGTTTTAAGATGTGTATGTATATCTTTGATATGTATATTTTGTTGTGCTGTTTATCATCATTCTTTTCAGGTGTGTGTTTTTTTTGTTGTTTGTGGTTTTTTTGTTTTTTTTTCATACACCTGAAATGTGGTCACAACAAGCCCACATCAAAAGAGTAGTCTGTGTTGGTCACTTTTTAATGACTGTGATTGTATCCAATTATCTCATTCTTTTTTTCAGGTAAAATGGAGGTTCTGTTCTCAGTCGTATTTTTTTTGTTTTTTTTTTGTTTGCATACATTTACTCACAGTTTTGCCATTTGTCACCAATGTCGGCCAAATTATATCGTTAATACTGCCCATTCCTCCCTTCCTGCCTTACTATTTGAAAAAAAAGAAAAAGAAAAAAAAAAAGGAAGAAGAAGAACAAAAAGAATACCATGGTAATGAATGCAAAACCCCCCCCCAAAAAAAAAACCTGAGTGCAAAGGGGGGACGATTCCCTAGACTGGTAAGGAGGGGAATCGATCGATTCAGTCAACATGAAAGGGATTAAGAGTAACCCACAATGTACGATAGTCAGTCGTGTCTGACTGTGTGGCCATCCAAACAGCAGAGAAGGCATCTGCTGTCCTGACTGTCTGGGCTTGAATTTGATGTGTAGTGGAGAGTGCCATGTCCAAGGAACATCCCCCCCCCCCCCAACCCCCCCAACCCCCTCTGTTTTAGAACAGTCGGCATTAGGGATGGTCCCCAAAGGCCAAGGCTGTAGCACTAAGAGCCAGTTCAGTCTTGCCTCCTAGTTTGAGAGCCATATCCTTCGCAAAAGACTAAGCTGTCAGTGACTTCCCCACTGCAGTAGACAAGCCATTGGTCATACAGTCCTCACTCTGCTTTTGGCCCAAACAGTAAGTGTATGCCTCTCTGATGTAGGTGAGTGAGCTGGGCCTTCACCTTCAGCGCAGTAAGGGAATGTCTCAATATATCATAAACAAACAAGGGAGAAAAATGACGGTGAGTCAGAATAAACATCTGATAACATCAAGTGACAGAGGGCATATTCCAACAAAACCTTTGCCAGTGCTGAGAAGGAATGACATGAAAGTGAAGGTGAGAAATGAAATCTGATTAAAAAAATGTATGTGATCATTGCATCGTTGAAGTCAGTTTGTATTGCTCATTCACATAGTGGTGGAGAACACAAATCAGTATTAACCCATTCATCCCTGCTAGTTCACAGCCTTGGCAGGCTTCCATGCCATATTGGTATGAAAAAAAAAAGCAGAAAATATACGTTTTTTTCCATGCAAATTAGAAATACACACGTCCAGAAATACTGTAGAAGTTATTTCCCCTCCCTTTACAGATTATGGATAAGTATGAACATGAACACTGTTTTAATGAGATTAATTTCGACGTCAGAGCAATGCTCTGATACAGGGCAGAAAGAGTTAACACCACCACCCCCCACCCTCCTATATCTGTATCACCCCCACACTTGTTGCTGTTTCAATGCACAGCTGCCAAAGAACACATAGTCAGGCACACATCCTTTTGTATCCTTCAACAGATCTTTCACTCCTCCCCGTCGGTCAAATGTTTTCTGGGGAACATTTTCAGAGCACAGCAGACGTGCAGCTCCCAGTGCCAAGGAGACTGCGGCAGCCTCAGAAACAGCTGGTTTGGAACCGTCCACATCGACATGGGAGGTGATCGATGCGAGAGAAATGTTAGCTGGAGGAAAGGAGATTCAGCCGGCTGTCTCCTGTGACGTTCGGCTGAGGAAGTCCATCTTGAGCAGTTCTTCAGAGGCAAAGTAAGCTTTCAGAGGTGTTGGGGTTTTTTTGGTTTTGCTTTTTTAAATCTCTTGAGTGCCCCAGGATGGAAACTTCTGTCCCCTTTCAGTGTGTAAGAAAGTGCCCCCAGGCCAGCAGTCTCTGTCTGAATCGTAGGAATTTTCCATTGCGAAATCATTAAAATTCATGTCAGACTGTCATCACTGGATAGGTATAGGGTATTCCTTTCGGAAAAATGTAGGTTATGTAAACTTTCTTTAAGTAGTTTGCATGCTAGATTTTTTTTTTTTAACCCTGCATGACCAAAAACCCTTTGACAAATAGTTGTAACTTGACACTGGCAAGGTTAATATTGATGTAGAACTTGTAAGGAAAAGAAAAAAGAGCGTGGACAAGTCTGCCCATATTGAGCTCAAAGTGCCTGTCAGGAAACAGTGCAGATGTACATGATTGCATGCAACAGCTCATGAGGACATACAAGAAAAACAACTGCACTGAGAGTAGAAAAAAAAAGATTGCAAATATAAGGTATTACACCAAACAAGCTCAAATTATTGCCTTACGCATGCATGCATGATCACAGAATGAACACCTGCTGGCAAGCACACAGACTGGAGACTTCACTGGAGGGGAAAAGATGGTGGTGGTTGGGGGGTGGAGGGGGAGAAGAGACAATCAGAAGATTGTGCTTCACCACATTCCTAGGCAATGTTTTGAACAGACCAGTTTTAAGGACTGGCCGTACTGAGTGAGTTAAAATGTAGAAGAGTACAGACTTGGTGAGTGATGGAAATCCTCAGAGAGAAATCCAGATGGAAGGTGCTTCATACTGGGAGGCTGTTCGGCCAGATGTCTTTGAAGAGACTTTGAGGACGTGAAGGAGCTTCCCTCCACAGGATCTGAAAGAATGGGAAGGGGTGTACCTTTCTGGCTCAGGGAGAATGTCTGGGGCACAGTCCACAGAGAAGGATGACGGCTGATGACCGGGAGGTTGTTCATGTGTTCTCTGAGAGCTTGCTTTCTCGTCTTCTATCATGTGATGCTGTGTGACAGAGGTGCCGTCGCAGAATCTGGTTAGGCGTGTTCACTTGTGATCAGAGTTTGTTCTTCTCGTTCATTTCTTCTTCTTGGTGATCAGAGTTTGAGGCCCTGTTGAGGTCCTATTGAGGCCCCGTTGAGGGCCTGTTTCAGCATGGTGTTGCGTCCTTGGGAAAAGCACTTTGCTCCAGTTTTCCTCATTCCACCTAGGTGTACATGGGTACCTAACAGGTTAAAGTGGTGGGCCATGCCTTTTGTATTGTATTTGTATTTCTCTTTTTGTCACAACAGATTTCTGTGTGTGAAATTCGGGCTGCTCTCCCCAGGGAGAGCGTGTCGCTACACTACAGCGCCACCCATTTTTTTTGCATTTTTTTCCTGCGTGCAGTTTTATTTGTTTTTCCTATCGAAGTGGATTTTTCTACAGAATTTTGCCAGGAACAACCCTTTTGTTGCCGTGGGTTATTTTATGCTGCACATGGGACCTCGGTTTATTGTCTCATCTGAATGACTAGCGCCCAGACCACCACTCAAGGTCTAGTGGAGGGGGAGAAATATCGGCAGCTGAGCCATGATTTGAACCAGCATGCTCAGATTTTCTCGCTTCCTAGGCGGACGTGTTACCACAAGGCCATCACTATTCTGTATTAGCCCTAGATATAATGGGTAAGCTTTTTGTTGGTTTTTTGGTTTCATTTCTTTGCCTTATCTGTATCTTTCACTTGTTATATTTTAATATGTTTACTTATTCATTCTTTTGATTTAAGTATTTCACTTCATTTTATGTTTTAATATTTTGCAGAAATCTAGGGTAGAGTCTCAACGCCTGACCAGTGTGTAGAGTTTATTGTGGAGGCCAGGCCCCTTATTTTTTTTTTAAATTATTTTTTCAACAGCAGAAGTGGTGCAGTGTATACGGATGGGTCTGCAAGCTTTGACAGTTCCTTGAACAGGAAACTGTTCTGATGTCTGTAAAAGGCTCATGATGCCACGAACCCACTTTTTTCAACCATTTTTTTCCTGATGCTGTTTGTTGCAGAAAGGACGACTGTGGAGAGTTTGGGTTGGGATGTGTACAGCTTACACTTCGCTACAGTGCTGCCAGACAACAACTTGTGGTGGTGCTCCACAAAGTCATGTACGTACACTTGTTCATTTTGCAGAAACTTATCTTAACTTACCCCCTCACAGCGGGCCCCCTTCCTACTGTTCACAGCTGTTTCAGATGAAGGAGCCCGATTGGGGTTTTATAATGTTTTGAATTTTTGGAGTGGCACCTACTTTGCATAATGATGTTATAAACTAAAAATATCTGAACTGTCCTCTCTCCACTGTGACGAATTGATGCTGAGTTTGTTGCTGTGCTTGTGAGCAGAAGAGTAATTTTTGCGATGACTTGTTCCCGTGAACAGTGCATGTCAACAAAGGTGTCTGACCCAGTTTCTTCCCTGTCACAAGGCAGACAGTGGTTTCAGATAAAGGAGCCCAGAAGCCAGTTGCATTGCTTGGTTCTAACTTTTTGACAGTTACATGTGGAGTGATGGCCTAGAGGTAACGCGTCCGCCTAGGAAGCGAGAGAATCTGAGCGCGCTGGTTCGAATCACGGCTCAGCCGCCAATATTTTCTCCCCCTCCACTAGACCTGGAGTGGTGGTCTGGACGCTAGTCATTCGGATGAGACGATAAACTGAGGTCCCGTGTGCAGCATGCAATTAGCGCACGTAAAAGAACCCACGGCAACAAAAGGGTTGTTCCTGGCAAAATTCTGTAGAAAAATCCACTTCAATAGGAAAAACAAATAAAACTGCACGCAGGAAAAAATACGAAAAAAAAAAAAAAGGGTGGCGCTGTAGTATGGCGACGTGCTCTCCCTGGGGAGAGCAGCCCGAATTTCACACAGAGAAATCTGTTGTGATAAAAAGAAATAAAAATACAAATGCAAAATAAATGCCTACGTTGACCGAACTACGCCATTGGTCAGTTCCATACTACACACAGTTAGTAGCGGGTTACGACCATACTAGGCTCTTCCGTCCGAGCAATGCGACTGGCTCCAGGGCTTTACAACTTTCTAAATTCAGATTGTTTGGAAACTCATTGTGCTTCCCTAGGTTCATTTTTAACTTATCAGTGTGTGCAAGTTTCGAACAAAAATTTTGGCTACTTTCATCATCTCACTGGAAGATAACACGGGAAGGGAAGACGTTTTTTTTATAGTGTCCCCAACTTACTCATTTTGTTGCTGATCAGTTTGGAAAACTTCAGTTCATATCTTGTAACTTTTGTTTTTTGGTGATTTATTTACTAAACCACTCAGACTGACCATTTGTGGGGAAAATGAGCGGTACTAAAAGAGTTAAACTAGTATCAGTGTTGGAATTCACTTGGGCAATATCCATATTTATTCCCCTCAAGACGGAATGAGTAGTGTCCACAACTGGGCGTGGACGTTCATTGCACCAGTCACACAGAGGAGTGGAGGGAAAGAACTCTGGATATAGCCGTCACTGGAAGATTTCGGTGTTCTTTCACCAAAGTCATGTATTGTTTTGTATTTCTATTTTGATCACAACAGATTTCTCTGTGTGAAATTCGGGCTGCTCTCCCCAGGGAGAGCGTGTCGCTACACTACAGCGCCACCCATTTTTTTGTATTTTTTCCTGCGTGCAGTTTTATTTGTTTTTCCTATCGGAGTGGATTTTTATGCAGAATTTTGCCAGGAACAACCCTTTTGTTGCTGTGGGTTCTTTAACGTGCGCTAAGTGCATGCTATCGTCTCATCCGAATGACTAGAGTCCAGACCACCACTCAAGGTCTGGTGGAGGGGGAGAAAATATTGGCGGCCGAGTCGTAATTCGAACCAATGGCCTCAGATTCTCTCGCTTCCTAGGCGAACGCGTTACCTCTAGGCCATCACTCCACATGTAGGGATTTTTTTTACAGAAAGTTTTCTGAACTCAGAATCAAAAAGATGCAACTCTCTTGAATGATTTGGTAATCTCTCACCAAAGTCATGTATGTACACTGGTACATTTTGTAGAAAGTTATACACTGGTACATTTTGCAGAAAGTTTTCTGAACTCACAATCAGAAAGATGCAACTCTCTTGAATGACTTGGTAATCTCTCAATAAAGACATGTACGTACACTGGTACATTTTGCAGAAAGTTTCTGAACATGTCTGTTATTGGGGATGAGTTTCATTTTATAATGGAATGTCCCAATTATGATCAGTTACGAAATATATGTTCCTAAAAAATCGGTTTTTAATTTTTTTTAATATGCTCAAAGGAGGCAAAAAAGTAATTTTAGCTGTAAGTAAGATGATTAGATTTGCAAATGTTGCCTAGCTACACTTTTGGAGTTAAAAGACATTTGTATTTTCTCAACTTTTATGTGACATTGTTGTGTATTTGTAAATGTTTGTTCTGGACATGAAAAGATTATTTTTGCAGTAATCCTTCATACTCCATTAGGAGTGAAAGGACAATTAAAACTTGAAACTTGTGTATGTACATGTGTGTGTGTGCACATGTATATGTGTACATACCTGTGTGTGTGTGTGTGAGGCAGCAACCTGAAACCAGCGGAGGGGGACAGGGGGGGGCTGGCAGACCCCTACGTCACGCTGTGCCTGCTGCCAGCCAGGGACGCCCGCAACAAACGCCGGACACACGTGGTCCGCAGGGAGCTGAACCCGGTCTTTGATGCCAAGTCAGTGCCACGCCTTTCTGGCTGCAGGGGGGCTACTCTTCTCTTCTCTTCTCTCTCTTTTTTTTTTTTCTGTTCTTGGTGGGTTTTTTTTGTTTCTGTTCTTGGTGGGTCGGTGGGTTTTTTTTGTTTTTGTTTTGTTTCTGTTCTTGGTGTTTTTTTTGTGTTTCTGTTCTTTGTGGGGTTTTTTTGGTTACTGTTCTTGGTGGGGTTTTTTTTTGGTTTCTGTTCTTGGTGTTTTTTTTTGTTGTTTCTGTTCTTGGTGGGTTTTTTTGTTGTTTCTGTTCTTGGTGGGTTTTTTGGTTTCTGTTCTTGGTGGGTTTTTTGGTTTCTGTTCTTGGTGGTTTTTTTTTTTGTTTCTGTTCTTGGGTTTTTTCTTTTCTGTTCTTGGTGGGTTTTTTTGTTTCTGTTCTTGGTGGGTTTTTTTTGTTCTGTTTTTGGTGGTTTTTTTTGGGTTTTTTGTTTGTTCTTGGTTTTTTCTTTTCTTTTCTGTTCTTGGTGGGTTTTTTCTTTTCTGTTCTTGGTGGTTTTTTTTTTGTTTCTGTTCTTGGTGTTTTTTTGTTTCTGTTCTTGGTGTTTTTTTGTTTCTGTTCTTGGTGTTTTTTTGTTTCTGTTCTTGGTGGGTTTTTTGTTTCTGTTCTTGGTGTTTTTTTGTTTCTGTTCTTGGTGTTTTTTTGTTTCTGTTCTTGGTGTTTTTTTGTTTCTGTTCTTGGTGTTTTTTTCTGTTCTTGGTGGGTTTTTTGTTTCTGTTCTTGGTGGGTTTTTTTTGTTTCTGTTCTTGGTGTTTTTTGTTTTTTGTTTGTTTCTGTTCTTGGTGGTTTTTTTGCTTCTGTTCTTGGTGGTTTTTGCTTCTGTTCTTGGTGGGTTTTTTTTTTTTTTTTTTTTTGTTTCTGTTCTTGGTGTTTTTTGTTGTTTCTGTTCTTGGTGGGTTTTTGTTGTTGTTGTTGTTTCTGTTCTTGGTGGTTTTTGTTGTTTCTGTTCTTGGTGGGTTTTTGTTGTTGTTGTTGTTTCTGTTCTTGGTGGGTTTTTGTTGTTGTTGTTTCTGTTCTTGGTGGGTTTTTGTTGTTGTTGTTGTTTCTGTTCTTGGTGGGTTTTTGTTGTTGTTGTTGTTGTTTCTGTTCTTGGTGGGTTTTTGTTGTTGTTGTTGTTGTTGTTTCTGTTCTTGGTGGGTTTTTGTTGTTGTTGTTGTTTCTGTTCTTGGTGGGTTTTTGTTGTTGTTTCTGTTCTTGGTGGGTTTTTGTTGTTGTTGTTGTTTCTGTTCTTGGTGGGTTTTTGTTGTTGTTGTTGTTTCTGTTCTTGGTGGGTTTTTGTTGTTGTTGTTTCTGTTCTTGGTGTTTTTTGTTTTTTGTTTGTTTCTGTTCTTGGTGGTTTTTTTGCTTCTGTTCTTGGTGGGGTTTTTTGTTGTTGTTTTTTGTTTCTGTTCTTGGTGGGTTTTTGTTGTTGTTGTTTCTGTTATTGGTGTTGTTTTTTTTGTTTGGAAGGGGGGGCTGGGGTTTACGGGTTTCAATATCTAGAACCGAGAGATACAAACACTTGCAGTGTTGGTCAGGTAATTAGAGCAACACACCCAAAGATGCATCCTTGAAGCGGATGACACTCGACTGTGTGGTCCCAGTCTCCCCATAGAACCTTTTTTTTTTTCCCCACCTATATTTTGATGCCGATGAATGATGATGGAGGAGGTGATGACGATGTTGCTGTGAGGGGTCTATGTATTGCTGGTGTGGGACGACTCAGGGCCTGACTTAGCGCGTCGGGTTACGCTGCTGGTCAGGCATCTTGCTTGGCAGATGTGGTGTAGCGTATTTGTTTGTATTTGTATTTGTATTTCTTTTTATCACAGCAGATTTCTCTGTGTGAAATTCGGGCTGCTCTCCCCAGGGAGAGCGCGTCGCTACACTACAGCGCCACCCTTTTTTTGTATTTTTTCCTGCATGCAGTTTTATTTGTTTTTCCTATCAAAGTGGATTTTTCTACAGAATTTTGCCAGGAACAACCCTTTTGTTGCTGTGGGTTCTTTTACGTGCGCTAAGTGCATGCTGCATATGGGACCTCGGTTTATCGTCTCATCCGAATGACTAGCGTCCAGACCACCACTCAAGGTCTTGTGGAGGGGGAGAAAATATCGGCGGCTGAGCCGTGATTCGAACCAGCGCGCTCAGATTCTCTCGCTTCCTAGGCGGACGCGTTACCTCTAGGCCATCACTCCACTCATATGTGGATTTGTCCGAATGCAGTGATGCCTCCTTGAGCTACTGAAACTGAAACTGAAACGGAAACGGACTACTTAACAAGGCTGTACTCTCCCGCTATGTTCCGGCATCAGCCAGACTGAGATATAGAGACAGTTGATCAGGAGAATTTGGACAAGGTAATGCGTCCGCCGAGGAAGTGAGAGAATCAGAGCGCACTGGTTCGAATCATGGCTCATCCGCCAATATTTTCTCCCCCTCCACTAGACCTTGAGTGGTGGTCTGGACGCTAGTCATTCAGATGAGACGATAAATTGAGGTCCCGTGTGCAGCATGCACTTAGCGCACGTAAAAGAACCCATGGCAACAAAAGGGTTGTTCCTGTCAAAATTCTGTAGAAAAATCCACTTCGATAGGAAAAACAAATAAAACTGCATGCAGGAAAAAATGCAAAAAAATGGGTGGCGTTGTAGTGTAGCGATGCACTCTCCCTGGGGAGAACAGCCTGAATTTCACACAGAGAAATCTGTTGTGATAAAAAGAAATACAAATACAAATGATGACAATGATGATGGTGATAATGACTCGCCGTCCAGGTTTGAATATGTGGTTACTGTTGTTACTGCTGTGATGATGATGACGACAATGATGACGATGACGATGATGATGACGATGATGATGATGACGATCAAGACGAAGATGATGATGATGACAATGATGACACTGTGCAGGTTTGACTATGTGGTGACTGTTGTTATTGCTGTGATGACGATGACGATGATGATGACGATGATGATGACGATGATGATGATGATCAAGATGAAGATGATGATGATGATGATGATGATGACACTGTGCAGGTTCGACTATGCGGTGGGTGTGGGAGAGGTGAGGGAGCGGAGGCTGGAGGTGAGGGTGAAGCAGGAGGGAGGGGGCGTGTTCTCGTCCACGCACAGACTGCTGGGCTCGGCACTGCTGGACCTGGCCGCCTTGGACACCTCCCGCTCCCTCACCCTCTGGTCAGTGCCTTTGTTTTGTCACTCGTTTTGTTCGTCGCCCACTTTGTTCATCACTCATTTTGTTCACGACTCACTTTGGTCATCACCCGCTTTGTTCATCACTCACTCTGTGGTCAGTGCCTTTGTTCATCACCCTATTTGTTCATCGGTGCCTTTATTCATCGCCCACGATGTTCATCACCCACTTCGTTCACTGCTCTTTTTGTTCATGACCCCCTTTGGTCATCACCCGCTTTGTTCAACACTCACTCTGTAGTCAGTGCCTTTGTTTTGTCACCCGCTTTGTTCATTAACCCGCTTTGTTTGTCACCCTATTTGTTCATCAGTCCCTTTATTCATCACCCACTTTGTTCGTCACCCAATTTGTTAGTCACTTTGGTGAGTTTCTTTGTTCATCGCCGAGTTTGTTCATAGCTCATTCTGTTCATTACCCACTTTGTTCATCATTTACTTTATTGATCACTATTTGTTCATTATCCTCTTTGTTCATTACTCGCTTTGTTCATCACTCATTCCGTTTATTACCCGCTTAGTTCATCACCCAATTTGTTCATGACTCACTTTGGTCATCACCCACTTTGTTTATCACCTGCTTTGTTCATCATACACTTTGTTCATCACCTGCTTTGTTCATCATACACTGTGTTCATCACGTACATTGTTCATCACTTGCTCTGTTCAGTGCTCGTTCTGTTCATTACTGTTTTCATCACCCACTTTGTTCATCGCTATGATCAATATCTTTGTTCATCACCCACTTTGTTCATCACTTGAATTGTTCATCACTGTGTCCTGCAACTTTGTTAATCAGTCACTTTGTTCGCCCACTGTGTTCATCACCCGCTGTGTTCATCGCTTGGTGTGTTCATTGCTCACTATGTTCATAACCCACTGTGTTCATCACCCTGTTCATTGCCTGCTTTGTTCATCACCCACCTTTGTTCATCACCCACCTTTGTTCATCACCCATATTTGTTCATCACCCTTTTCATTCTTTATCAGTGTGGTCAGTATATTTGTTCATCACCCACGTAGTTCATTTCTCGCTTGTTAAGCAGTACATGCATAGATTAGAAAAAGGTGATGTCAAAAACAAACAAAAAAGTTAACTCTAGCAAACAAACAAATACAAATCAACAAGTCAATGTTCCTTAGTAACTGACTCGTAACGCCAAAAAATATATACAATTCAACATTAGAGCATGCCAGTTGTCCTTAGTATTGACTATTTGTATTGAACAGAAATATGTGTTGAAGAGACAAAGGATTACAGTACTCTTGTTTGTTTTTTTTTTCTTTCAGAAAACAGTTTGTCGAATTTTATGGAGTTAGGGAGGTTATCTAGTATGCAGACAAACATTTTGTAGAATTTCATGGAGTTAGGGAGGTTATCTAGTATGCAGACAAACAGTTTGTCGAATTTCATGGAGTTAGGGAGGTTATCTAGTATGCAGACAAACAGTTTGTCGAATTTTATGGAGTTAGGGAGGTTATCTAGTATGCAGACAAACAGTTTGTCGAATTTTATGGAGTTAGGGAGGTTATCTAGTATGCAGACAAACATTTTTGTCTGATGTCAAAAAAGAGGCACAGAAACGTCAAGTGAAACTCATCAGCAATATTGTTTGTGGAACAATTTTCACAGCTTCTTTGATCTCTGGGTAAATTGTCAAAACACTGTTTATCAACAGGCAGTGCATTATTAGTTGTTCAAAACTTTTGCAATTTAATTCCACGATTATTTGGTAACACTGTCATATAAGCATCTTGACCCAAATTAGGTTTTGATCGATATACATAGTATAGTTGTCTACAGGTCTACACCAGTCTTGCATAAAACTGATCTTTTAAACAATGCTTGCTTTCTCTTTAAACATGTGGAGTGATGGCCTAGAGGTAACGCGTCTGCCTGGGGAGCGAGAGAATCAGAGCGCATTGGTTTGAATCACGGCTCAGACGCTGATATTTCCCTCCCCCTCCACTAGACGTTGAGTGGTGGTGTGGACGCTAGTCATTCGGATGAGACGATAAACCGAGGCCCTGTGTGCATCATGCACTTAGCGCACGTAAAAGAACGCACGGCAACAAAAGAGTTGTTCCTGGCAAAATTCTGTAGAAAAATCCACTTCGGTAGGAAAGACAAATAAAAACACTGCACGCAGAAAAAAAAAAGAAAAAAAAAAGGGTGGTGCTGTAGTGTAGCGACGCGCTCTCCCTGGGGAGAGCAGCCTGAATTTCACTCAGAGAAATATGTTGTGATAAAAAGAAATACAAATATAAACAACAAATATAAACAGGTATGCGAGAAGTACATGACAGTTGTTGATCAAGGCTTGTTCCAAGGCTGGACCTGGCGCCCCCAGACGCAGTGAGAGCCACCGCAGTGAAGTATGATTGTTGATCAAGGCTGTGTGTCTGCTGTTCCAAGGCTGGACCTGGCGCCCCCAGACATAGTGAGAGCCATGACAGTGAAGTATGATTGTTGATCATGGCTGTGTGTCTGTTGTTCCAAGGCTGGACCTGGCGCCCCCAGACGCAGTGAGAGCCACCGCAGTGAAGTATGATTGTTGATCAAGGCTGTGTGTCTGCTGTTCCAAGGCTGGACCTGGCGCCCCCTGATGCAGTGAGAGCCACTGCAGTGAAGTACGATTGTTGATCAAGGCTGTGTGTCTGTTGTTCCAAGGCTGGACCTGGCGCCCCCAGACGTAGTGAGAGCCATGACAGTGAAGTACGATTGTTGATCAAGGCTGTGTGTCTGTTGTTCCAAGGCTGGACCTGGCGCCCCCAGACGTATTGAGAGCCACCGCAGTGAAGTACGATTGTTGATCAAGGCTGTGTGTCTGCTGTTCCAAGGCTGGACCTGGCGCCCCCAGACATAGTGAGAGCCATGACAGTGAAGTATGATTGTTGATCATGGCTGTGTGTCTGTTGTTCCAAGGCTGGACCTGGCGCCCCCTGATGCAGTGAGAGCCACCGCAGTGAAGTACGATGAGTGAGTTAAGTCACCGTGGCTGTGGGGGGGAAAAAACACCATCATCACAGGATGATTTGTTACTCATCTGAACGTTTCCGTGGATTTCTTTTCTCTTGTTTTGTTGTTTGTTTGTTCCATTATCATAGGATTTTTTGTACCTCAGCTGAACATTTCCATGGATTTAAAAATAAAATTTCTTTTCTTTTTTCCCCCCCATTATCATGGGGTTTGGTACCTCAGTTGAATTGGATTTCTATGGATTTGTTTATATTTTATTTTGTTTTTATTTTATGATTTCAGTAAAAGGTTCTAACGCTTGCCATTTTCATACTTTCCATTGCTAGTCTGTTCCTGCAACAGTTGCAAGCATACACTAAAGATGATTTTTTCATATTTATTAGAGAGAGAGAGAGAGAGAGTCAAATATATCAAATAAGTTAACGCTTTTTTTTTTTTCTTTTTCTGTCATTACATAACAGTTGAATTCCAATGGCTTTATTCTCCCCTAGTTGGGGGGGGGGGGGGGGGGGGGTGTTTGGTTTTTTTTGTTTTGTTTTGGCAGGCCTCAGTTGGTTCCAAGTCCATGGAGCATACGGAGTTTTTAGTGATGAGTGGAAAGCAGAAATAGAATCAGGTGCACGGATATGATGAGGAAGGTTGTTCTAGATGTGAGGAGCAGCAGAGAAGAAAGAACGTTCACCATAGGTTCTTGTATTGACACGAGGAAGTTTCAAAAGGTAACAGTCAGAGGAAGAGCGGAAATTTCTTGTGGGAGTGTGTGTAAACACTAATAAGGTCAGAAAGATATGTAGGTCCTGTGGAGTGGAAAGCAGAATAGCAGAAACACGCAACTTTGTATTTAGTTCTCGCTTCAGTGGGGAGCCAGTGTAGAGTGCGGAGGTGAGGAGAAATGTGATCAGTATGTGGGACTGAGAGTCAGACGGGCAGCATTGTTTTGAAGTTTTTGAATTTGCTGAAGAATATTATGTGGACAGCCTATGAGAAGAGAATTACAGTAGTCGATTCATGACAGCACAATAGCAGAAATAAGAGTTTTTGTAGCTTCAACAGAAACGTACTGACGGCTAGAGTTGATGTGACGAAGTTCACAAGTGATGCAGTGTTTATGAATTCAGTGTCATACTCACTGCCTTGATGGACATAAAATGCAGTTGGACTTGACGTAAAGTTATGTTATTCCATGGTAATGTTGATGACATAGTTTCCAGTTAAACCAAAGTGGGAAATATTCATGTTGTTTGGTCATAATTCCTTCATTTTAGGGAATAAATGAACCGCTGGTCATTAGATATTTTTGTGTTCTTACAGTATTGTAGTACAGATAATGGCAAAGTTGTTGGGTTTTTTCAATTCATCATTAAGCGATGTGCCAAGTATGACATAACAGAACTGTTGACAGCAATATCTCAAGGTATATGGTATATTTGTCCATTTTTTAACAAGTAAAATTACTTTGAAAAGAAAAAGCACACGCAAACACACACATACACAGATGCCCTCACACACTTATATAATATATTCATGTATGGACCACACACACACACAGCACATCTATCATTTTTTAAATGTATTTTATTAATGTCTTACCTGTTTTCATATTTTATTATGCATTGACATCTGTTTCAGATTTTTAATAATATTAATAAGTTCACTTGATATGCATTTTACATCTGCAAATAGAAATACTAGTCATAAACATGAAATGAATGTGCAATTGCTCTTTTGGATTTTCTTCTTTTATACCGTGCAATGTGTCGGTTTGATTTGGGTACCTGCATTATACATCATATTTTTATATTTTTCATGGTCTTTTTGTCCAGATTGAAAACTGCTTTTGGCTTGTGTACTGTCTTTTGTTGTTGCAGTTTGTATTTTAACCAAGGGAAACAAGTTTTCTTTGACATTTAAGATGGTTTCAGATAACGCTAGATTCTGGCTTCTTGCTTAGGAATTGCAGTTATTATTTTATGAACTGAAAGATGTGGTTTGAATGGGTGGCCTTTTGGGCTGTGTATTCTTTTTGGTACTTTAGTTTCATCTTTGTTCTGGGTTGCTCCAGTGATAACCTGTTGCAGGCTGACTCATTTTTAGCTCTGGAAAAAGAAAAAAAAAAAAAAGCATCACAAGTATTAATGATTCTTTTGACCTTGAGAATTTTTGTCTACTCACAAGATTTTCCTTAAGCTCTTAGTCTTGAAACCCCATGCATGGGATGCTGGTGATGTTACTGTATAAATGGCATCCCTTTGCTGCTCTTTTTTTTTTTTTTTTTTTTTTTTTTTTTTTTTTTTTTTTTCTCTCCTTCTTCTTTCCTGTCTCCTTCCTTCATTGTGGCTGCCATCTCTACACTCCATCTCGCTCACTACAATCAGCTTCGGATCCACTCCATTTATGCATACCCAGATTTAAACTCTCGACTGTTGGCCGCCGTTCTTTCTCTGTCTTTGGACATTGCAGTTGGAATGAACTTCCTCTTTCGCTTCCACCTCTTCCCAAAATAGCCTCCCTTCCCTGCATAAATGGAGTGGATCCGAAGCTGATTGTAGTGAGCGAGATGGAGTGTAGAGATGGCAGCCACAATGAAGGCAGGAGGAGAGAGAGAAAAAAAAAGAGCGAGCGAGCGAGCGTGCGTGCGTGCGTGCGTGCGTGCGTGCGTGCGTGCGTGCGTGCGTGCGTGCGTGCGTGCGTGCGTGCGTGCGTGCGTGCGTGCGTGCGTGCGTGCGTGCGTGCGTGCGTGCGTGCGTGCGTGCGTGCGTGCGTGCGTGCGTGCGTGCGTGCGTGCGTGCGTGCGTGCGTGCGTGCGTGCGTGCGTGCGTGCGTGCGTGCGTGCGTGCGTGCGTGCGTGCGTGCGTGCGTGCGTGCGTGCGTGCGTGCGTGCGTGCGTGCGTGCGTGCGTGCGTGCGTGCGTGCGTGCGTGCGTGCGTGCGTGCGTGCGTGCGTGCGTGCGTGCGTGCGTGCGTGCGTGCGTGCGTGCGTGCGTGCGTGCGTGCGTGCGTGCGTGCGTGCGTGCGTGCGTGCGTGCGTGCGTGCGTGCGTGCGTGCGTGCGTGCGTGCGTGCGTGCGTGCGTGCGTGCGTGCGTGCGTGCGTGCGTGCGTGCGTGCGTGCGTGCGTGCGTGCGTGCGTGCGTGCGTGCGTGCGTGCGTGCGTGCGTGCGTGCGTGCGTGCGTGCGTGCGTGCGTGCGTGCGTGCGTGCGTGCGTGCGTGCGTGCGTGCGTGCGTGCGTGCGTGCGTGCGTGCGTGCGTGCGTGCGTGCGTGCGTGCGTGCGTGCGTGCGTGCGTGCGTGCGTGCGTGCGTGCGTGCGTGCGTGCGTGCGTGCGTGCGTGCGTGCGTGCGTGCGTGCGTGCGTGCGTGCGTGCGTGCGTGCGTGCGTGCGTGCGTGCGTGCGTGCGTGCGTGCGTGCGTGCGTGCGTGCGTGCGTGCGTGCGTGCGTGCGTGCGTGCGTGCGTGCGTGCGTGCGTGCGTGCGTGCGTGCGTGCGTGCGTGCGTGCGTGCGTGCGTGCGTGCGTGCGTGCGTGCGTGCGTGCGTGCGTGCGTGCGTGCGTGCGTGCGTGCGTGCGTGCGTGCGTGCGTGCGTGCGTGCGTGCGTGCGTGCGTGCGTGCGTGCGTGCGTGCGTGCGTGCGTGCGTGCGTGCGTGCGTGCGTGCGTGCGTGCGTGCGTGCGTGCGTGCGTGCGTGCGTGCGTGCGTGCGTGCGTGCGTGCGTGCGTGCGTGCGTGCGTGCGTGCGTGCGTGCGTGCGTGCGTGCGTGCGTGCGTGCGTGCGTGCGTGCGTGCGTGCGTGCGTGCGTGCGTGCGTGCGTGCGTGCGTGCGTGCGTGCGTGCGTGCGTGCGTGCGTGCGTGCGTGCGTGCGTGCGTGCGTGCGTGCGTGCGTGCGTGCGTGCGTGCGTGCGTGCGTGCGTGCGTGCGTGCGTGCGTGCGTGCGTGCGTGCGTGCGTGCGTGCGTGCGTGCGTGCGTGCGTGCGTGCGTGCGTGCGTGCGTGCGTGCGTGCGTGCGTGCGTGCGTGCGTGCGTGCGTGCGTGCGTGCGTGCGTGCGTGCGTGCGTGCGTGCGTCCCTCCCTCGAGGTAATGCGTCCGCCTAGGAAGTGAGAGAATCGGAGAGTGCTGGTTTTGAATCACGGCTCAGCTGCTGCTATTTTCTATCCCTCCACTAGACCTTGAGTGGTGGTCTGGACGCTAGTCATTCGGATGAGACGATAAACCGAGGTCCCGTGTGCAGCATGTACTTAGCACACATTAAAGAACCCACGGCAACAAAAGGGTTGTTCCTGGCAAAATTCTGTAGAAAAATCCACTGCGATAGGAAAAACAAATAAAACTGCATGCAGGAAAGAAAGAAGAAAAAAAAAAAAAAAAAATGGGTGGCGCTGTAGTATAGCGACACGCTCTCCCTGGGGAGAGCAGCCCGAATTTCACACAGAAAAAGCTGTTGTGATAAAAAGAAATATAAATACAAAATTAACTGAAGTGGAAGAAGATTTGGAAAGTGATGCTTTTTATTTGTATTAAAATTTTTTTTAAATATTTTCTTTACACAATTATAACTGTGATTGTAAAATGATGATTGAAATTATAATGACAGAGAAGTTATTAAGGGAACAAACTCTGCTTATACTTCTGAGGCAGCTTAAAAAGTTCCTCCCCTTTGTTTTGTGGTTGCTACAGAAAAGTTTGCAAGAAGACTAACAATATAATGCCATGATCTGTGTAGACATTGTTTATATATATTTATATAAACCACATTTTTGTTGCAAGAAATCCAACGGATATGTATTTTTTATATTTTTTTTTATATATACTCTTAGTGTGATGGTTTCAGGGTTGCATGGTTATGTCATGTTTTGATTGGTCTTTCATCACTTAACTTTATTAAGCAGCATAAATGAATAATTTTGTCTTGGGTTAATTTTAGATTAATATTTTTCTACGCTTTTCTGCACAGTGTATTTGTCTGATTAAAGAACAGAGTTGCAAAAGTATTACACGCAGCATTCCAAATTATACTTGAGTATTTATAATTACAACACTTTTGAATGTATATTTTTTGTATTACAAACAGATATATTTTTGTATTACAAACAGATTGCCGTAATGATATGTATTGGTGCTTTGTAATTTGGATTTGAAAAGTTCTTGTGAGAATACATTCCAAAAAGATATGTGTGAAGAGTTTGTGTGAGTGTGTGTGCATGCACATGTGAGGCGGTGTATATGTATATATGTGCATGTGTACATGTTTCCTCTGGATAATTCAGGTGTATATGTATATGTGCATGTGAACATGTTTTCCTCTGGATAATTCAAAAACATACTAAAAAGATGCTAAGTTATGCTTTTATTTTCTTGATGACAGTATCGGGCTGGTTGTGCTTGTGTTCATAACAATTACTTCTGATCATTGTCGTCACTGGTTACATTTTCCAAACGATAAAAATTATCTTGAAGAGAAAAGATAAAAAAAACAACTTCATCTTACGAAAGAAAAGGTGCATTATCTTGAAGAGAAAAGGTAAAAAAAACAAAAAAACTTCATCTTACGAAAGAAAAGGTGCTTTGAAACGTGAAAACAATTGTATTTTCAAAGTGATGAAAGTAATTGAGGAAAAAAAAAAAAAAAGCATTTTATAATGAACATGTATCCCAAGCTGTGCAGCCATTTGTTTAGAGCTGTGTTTCACCACACCCTTTCCCTGAGAGGAACTTGACCATCTTGTTAGTATCAGTCAGTGTCTCTGCCTTGTGGAAATGTACTTATATATTTCATTTTTGACTCACTTGTGTAAACAAAGTGAGTCTATGTTTCAACCCGGTGTTTGGTTGTCTGTGTGTCCGTGGTAAACTTTAACATTGACATTTTCTCTGCAAATACTTTGTCAGTCGACACCAAATTAGGCATAAAAATAGGAAAAATTCAGTTCTTTTTAGTCATCTTGTTTAAAACAATATTGCACCTCTGGGATGGGCACAAAAAAATTAAAAAAGCCTAATTATATGCAAACTGCATTTACTGTTATATTTATATTTTTTGTATTCTCTAAACTTGGCACTTTGATCTGATATTCTGACCCAACAACAAGAGCAGTCATTATTATCATTTTTTATTCAAACAGGAACTTCTTTTGCTAAGCATGGAAGTTTTATTTATTTTGCAAACGTTTTGGTGCAGATAGCAAAAAAAGGGAAATTACTCTGTAATTAATGCTATGGGACTTAATTTGCTTTAAACTGATCTTTCTCATCTTAAACATTACACTTTGAAATTATACTCAGTACATAAAAAGCTTGGATTTTTTATTTATTTTTATTTTATTTATTTATTTTTTTTAGTGTATCACAAGTGAGTCTTGAAGGCCTTGCCTCTCTTTTTATTATGTTTTAAGAAGGTGTCACTGCGATCGGACAAATCCATATAGGCTACACAGCAGCGTAACCCAACGCACTCAGTAAGGCCTTGAGTGCGTGCATGTATATTTGTGTACATATCAGAGTGAATTTCTTGTCAAGAACTTTGCTAGTGGACAACACTTGTGTTGCCCGCTTATATGGAGTGATGGCCTAGAGGTAACGCGTCCGCCTAGGAAGCGAGAGAATCTGAGCGCGCTGGTTCGAATCACGGCTCAGCCGCCGATATCTTCTCCCCCTCCACTAGACCTTGAGCGGTGGTCTGGACGCTAGTCATTCGGATGAGACGATAAACCGAGGTCCCGTGTGCAGCAAAATACTGTAGAAAAATCCACTTCGATAGGAACCCCCCCCCCCCCCCCCCCCCCACCAAAAAAACAACAACGAACAAACAAAAAGAACTGCATGCAGGTAAAAAAAAAAAAAAAAAAAAGGGTGGCGCTGTAGTGTAGCGACGCGCTCTCAAAGGGGAGAGCAGCCCGAATTTCACACAGAGAAATCTGTCGTGATAAAAAAAAAAAGAAATACAAATACAAATACAAAATGCAATCACACGTTCAAAGCATATCAAAATAACCTTTGAATGTTAGGAATAAAGTGAAGATAATACCATCTGTCTTACATCTGCATACTTATTGAATATCTTCCTACAATAATAGAGTACATGAAGCTTCACATTAGTTTTGATTTCAAAGTTATATTTACTCAGACATTAGTTATCTTCATACAATTCACACACACACACACACACACACACACGTGCGCGCACTCGCATATAAGCACACACACACACACACACGCACCAACCTACGCACACACACACACACACCAACCTACACACACACGTACACACACTCCCTCACACGCACCCAGATATGCACACACACACATATATATATATATACACACACACACAAGCACCAGCCTACACACACTCCCCCCCACACACTAATATTCACGTGCATTCCCTTTCCTTTGTACACTACTTTACTCCTTTCCGTCTAAAAACACTTATAGTGAATAGACGTTAAATTGAAGAAAACTGAAGAAAACACACCCACGTATGCACACAATAACAACAACAACAACAACAACAACACACACACACACACACACACACACACACACCTACTCGCATACCAACAGCGTAACACATGATATTCCAACACTTCTCTCGCTACTTACTCTCATCAAAGAGACGCCAGACGACCCGTAATCTGTCATCCGCCCGTGGAGTCTGAAGCTGAGATGTTGGACATCGCCATTATCCAGATGAAAAGAAAAGCCACGACCTCCAACAGAGAGAAAAGGGAAGACGCGCACTTATTTTGACGTGCTTTAGAAATTTCATGATCATCAACACCTTTTGTGTATCCCTCAACTTGTTTCAACATCCTCTCCCTCCCCCCTCAAAGTCTCCGTCTTTCCCCCTCCACCGTCCTTCAGCAGAGTTCATTTTATGAAGTATTGACAGTGAAAGAGAGTGGGGAATCACCCGCCTCTCTGTCTGTCTGTCTGTCTATCCCTATCTGACAGAGACACAGAGAAAGGAGTGGTCGATTCAGGGGACGCGATCACGGAAAATCAAGTAATGTTTAGCTATGACGTGTTTGTCTCCCATTGACGGCGTCCCCTTTTTCTCGTGTCTCCGAACATGAGAGAGACGGATGAGTGACGGACACAAAGACAGTGAGACACAGAACTGAAACTTGAATTAAAGATTATTTTGATATCAGGCCTCTTGCCCACAACATGAGCGAGGGCATTTTATGCTGTTCACAACACGGGCATGCTAACGTTTTGTAGCTTGCATCTGTACATACAAAATTTTATGAACAAAATTAGACAGGTCAAACAAAACAGATTCAGACAAATAAACCGAGAGAGAGAGAGAGAAATACGTATGTTTTACTGATTAAGCATTTGGCCCATATTAATGGGGGTTGTTACAGTCGCTGACAATCATTCACTGAAAATATATATTGCGAAAATTAGCTTAACTGTTGAAAGCGTAAGATAAAGTTGACCAGTGTCTAATTTGTAACGCTTTGCATATGAACATAGCCAGATCGTTGACAATTGTACTGTCTTCGTTTGCGTATAGGATGAATCGTTTGCAGCATGAATTATTACATACTTTAGTTGGTATGTCTTTGTATGTGAGTCCCTAGCATACTGGACAAACCAGTGTGAAGTGAACTTCAGGTTGTGGAACAGAACAGCAAAACGGACAGGTTCAACTCTCCACCGAAATATTCAGCAAATCTATACAACAAATCATATCCTGACCTCAGTTTATATTATACCCCTTCACTTCCGTCTTTGGGTAAATCTTTTTTTTGTTGTTGTTTTTTTCTTTTTGTTGTTGTTGTTTTTGGTTTTTTTGCTGCCCCATCATCTGCACCGTTTCAGTGGCATTACTCCCACGCCGCTCATTTAGATTCCCCCATACACGGCCACACCCGGGTTCATCCGTCGCAGTTCCAGCGTCGGCAGTCCACAGGGAACCATCGATGTTAGGTCGCCTGGAGGCCACACACCAGAGGAGACACTGCACTGCTGCTGAGTCACTTCGGTGGTGTTCAGTGGTGCCTGTTCTGTTTTAATGTACTTAGGACACCACCTACTAAGCCCCCTACTAACGACAATAATGGCTTAGTCGCGGAGCCAGACTGAGTGAGCGTCTCTCCCAGAGTGGAGACCGCCACCACGTCCCTCAAACAACAGCCCCCCATGAATCTGCCGACACTGACGACATTGACAGGACTCACCCCAAGCACGGAAGTGGAGGGGTATCGAAACTGAGGTCACCATGAGAGCAGGGCATGAAAGGCCACAGACTTTGAGACTATTTTGCTTCTATTGATGACGATGAAGGAGGAGGAGGATGACGATGATGATGACGATGTTGCTATGGAGGTCCATTTTGGTTTGGTACTGCGTGACAAGGCTGTACTCTACGCTTCCTGTCATAATGATATCCCGGCGTTAACCAGGCCCGAGATACAGACACTTGCAGTGTTGGTCAGGTAATTACAGCAACACACCCAAAGACGCATCCTTGAAGTGGATGACACTCGACTGTGTGGTCCCAGTCTCCCCATTTAAGCCCACAGCACACTCAACTCTGGGTAGGAGCCGGCCACGGGCCGAAAAACCCACCTCCGCTGGGATTCGAACCAGCGTCCTCCCAGCCGTCAGTCCGCGACGCTAACCACTTCGCCACGGCGGCTGGTCTTTGGGTAAATCTTGTCAAGGTCTTCGATGTCGTCAGATTCATGTCGATGGAGGGACGTGGTGGCGGTCTCCACTCTGGGAGGGACGCTCACTCAGTCTGGCTCCACGACTGAGCCATTATTGTCGTTAGTATGGGGCTTAGCAGGTGGTGTCGGTCCTTAGTACGTTAAATCAGAACAGACACTACTGAACACCACCGAAGTGATTCTGCAGCAGTGCAGGGTCTCCTCTGGTGTGTGGCTTCCTGGTGACCTAACATCGATAGTTCGCTGTGGACTGCCGATGCTGGGACTGCGACAGACGAATCCTGGTGTGGCTGTGTATGGGGGACTCGGAATGAGCGGCGTGGGAGTAATGCCACTGAAATGACGTAGATGACGGGGCAGCAGCAGCAGCAGCAACAACAAACAAAATCATATTCTGGCAGTAACACAAGCAGTGGAGATTCAGATGGAAGACACCCTGTCTGAACTGTGTCAATGCATTAATAATAATAATAATAATAATAATGTATGTATGTTTATAGCGCCCTTTCTCACTAAGAGCTCAGGGCGCTTTACATGAAAGAAAAATATTACAAGTAACATAAAACATTCATGGCCACTCTTTCTCAAAAAAAACTCTCCCCCCACTCACACTCTCCTTTTCCCACTCTACATACATCCAAAGTGAGCTGACATGGGTGGTGCTGGAGAAAAGGAAGCTGAGAGTACTTATAGATAGGTTTTTAAAAAGATGAGTCTTTAGTGATGAGCGAAAAGCAGAAATAGAATCAGATGCATGGATATGATGAGGAAGGTTGTTCCAGATGTGAGGAGCAGCAAAGAAGAAAGAATGTTCACCATAGGTTCTTGTATTGACATGAGGAAGTTTCAAAAGGTAACAGTCAGAGGAAGAGCGGAGATTTCTTGTGGGAGTGTAAACACTGATAAGGCCATTGATATGATGAACATTTATAATTGAATGTGAACTAATATAGATTTATGCCGTAAATGAACTACAAAAAGAAAACCCGTCTCTTGCAGTTATATCAAAGTGCCCATCTTGCTGATAACACTCCTTTAGTCCATTCCTAATTCTACTACTATCACCAACACTCTGGTTGTCACACATTACCAAAACCACAATGACATAAACGATAGCATACAGAAGATGCCCATGTAATCTTATATGCAAATATAATAACATATAAGCTTTCATGGTGAGTCTGTTCATAGGCATTCTCAAAAGACAGCCAGTCGTCTGTGTAAGAGACAGTCAGAGAGAGAGAGAGAGAGAGAGAGAGACAGACAGACAGACTCAGAAAGACAGAGAGGGAGATAGTAAAACTAATACACTACTATGCAGTAAAAAGACAAAAAAGGCACTGTATTGTGGGGAGAGCAGCCCGAATTTCATACAGAGAAATCTGCTGTCACCAAAAGCACCGCAATGAGTGATAGTGAGAGAGCATGTGTGTGTTGAAACGTTCAAACATGTTATGTGCTTGAATGGATCATTAACCAATGCTGCACAACTTCATAAAGATTGATTTCCCAAGAACATCCACAAGTCCTTCACAGTTGCTTCACAGTGACAAATCCATACTTCAGGCACCAGCTTTGAACTTCGATTAGTTTGAGACTCCACAAAGACTGACGACATAAAAAGACATCGAAAGACGCAGACAGAAGAGAGAGAAGAGCGAAGCAGCCCTCCACCAGATCGATCCTTTATCGTCACCGCCCTGTGGCATGCCGCTGGCGACGTGTCAGCCGTCTCTTTCAGTCCGCGTCACATCACCAGTGGCGTTGATGCAGTGGGTGTGAATGGGTTAATTGTTTTTTCTCCTCGGTCCCTGGCCACGTGGGTGGTCCTCTCCCCACAGGCTGTGAGACGGTGTGGCCTTGTGGGCCGGGGGTCCCTGGTCCTTGGGACCCTGGGGGGTCGTTCCTTTAACCCTTCCCTTCCCGGTGCCCTTGTCTCATCTCTCTGCAGCCAGTCATTGATTTAGTGAGAGCGTTCACTGCTTGCCGCAAGTTACAGCTACACCGCCGTCTGCTGTGCACAGGTTGGGATCTTCTTGTTTGTCTCTTCACAGTGTCGGTCCGGCCCATCTGACCGATGACGCTGTCCTCTCCAAGTCCTTTCTGGAACCATGGAGCTTGGTGTGCAGTGGGATTGGTGTTGGCCACAGTATCTCTAGAGTCCCTTCAAGACGGTACAGCACTGAAGAATGTTCTGCTGTTGGTCTTTCTGACTACCGGAGCAGGTGGGAGATGGTGCCAACTCTTCATCTTCCTGAACAGGTAGGCGTTGAGACAGGCAACGACCAGTTCGTAATCTTACGATCACCACCTGTTGCCAGCATTCAAGAAGGTGATATGCATCCCTCGTGGTTCTCAGTCATTGCATCACCCAAGGTTGGGATGATTGGCGATTCACCTACTACCTGTTTCTGCATAATATGTCTCTCAACGAAAAATAATAGTTAATAATTAATCTTGAAAAGAAAAGGCTTACAGATACATGGTAACATAATAAAAGGAACAGCTTCAGGGAATGAATATGTCAGCACATATTCATAAGAAAGGTAGGTAATGAGCTTCAAACCAACATCCCTAGAGACCTATTCCTTTAACTCTCTCCATACGAACGGCGAAAGAGAGGACGTTAAAAGCGTTTCACCCCAATTACCATCATCAAAATATTGCAAGCGGAAGGCTCTTATACTGAAGAGGTGAATTTTGACAAAGAATACCACAATTCTGACGACGGGAGCTAAAGGTTGGGTCATTCAGACACCCACTGGACATCCGAGGGGTCTGTGTAGAAGAGAAGAGAGGACTGGCCGTACTGAGTGAGTTAACCAGACATCTGTCTTCAGTGTTGTACACTGGAACATCACTGGGAAACTGCTGAAGGTTGTGGCAAGAAAACCAAGATGCTTCGATGTCATCATTCGTTTCCGGTGTCATTCAATCAGATTTCAGGCACGCGCACATACACACTCAGACATGTTACATTTTACGTGTACGGCACTTTTGTTTATTTACCCCGCCATGTAGGCAGCCATCTCCGTTTTCGGGGGTGTACATGCTGGGTATGTTCTTGTTTCCATAACCCACCGAACGCTGACATGGATTACAGGATCTTAAACGTGCGTATTTGATCTGCGTGCGTATACACACGAATGGGGATTTAGGTTTTAGCAGGTCTGCACATCATTATGTTGACATGTGAAATCGGAAAAAAATCTCCACCCTTAACCCACCAGGCGCTGTTACCAAGATTCGAACCCGGGCCCCTCAGATTGAAAGTTCAACGTTCAAATCATTCGGCTGTTGTTCCCCTAGTTCCATGTAAGCTTTATACTCCTTATTTCTAACCAAGAAACTACAAAAAAACATATTGCCCTCAAGGAATCGATCCCTCATATCCACAGATTGACCACAAAGCCAGGGATGACAGGGTGACAAATCACATTATCACTGTAGATTAGATTAATTCAAAGTTCGCAGCAAGGATGTACTTGCACATCAATGCCGTCTGTATATCTAGAATCGTGGTCTGGGTTTTCGTATTGCACGTGCTTCGTTTTAACTCTCTCCATACGAACGGCGAAAGAGACGACGTTAACAGCGTCTCACCCCAATTACCATCATCACAGTATTGCAAGAGGAAGGCTCTTATACTGAAAAGGTGAATGTTGACAAAGAATACCACAATTCTGACAACGGAAGCTAAAGGTTGGGTCATTGAGACACCCACTGGACATCCGAGGGGCCTGTGTAGAGGAGAAGAGAGGACTGGCCGTACTGAGTGAGTTAATCACCTGTGTGACCACTGCTGATGCATTTCTTTATAAAAACACACTCTATAAGTGCGATTTCAAGTTTTACTTTCATGTGAATGACGTTTTACTCAAAGCTGTTTGTGAGCAACAGTAACAATACAGTTGTCACAACCAGTTGGTCCGATAAGTGTGTCAATGTTTTCAGTGGCTATTAACAATATAATCTGAATCGTAAGTACTTCAGACTTGACTTTCCGAATCTGTTCAACCAAATCTTGGTTGGAAAATACTATTGGCATTATCGGCTATGTGTGGGTAATACTATTGGCATTATCGGCTATGTGTGGGTAATACTATTGGCATTATCGGCTATGTGTGGGTTTCCGCAGAAGCCAACTGCAGCTTCGTCACGTTGGAAACAGGAGCGGGGATGTGAAGTTCTCCACCCTTATCTTGGTTTCCTCCCATCAGGCCATTTCCCTTTGGCCCCCCCTAATCTCCCTGATCTTCCCCTTCCCCAGTGACTCGCTCCCCCACGTCTTCGGCTCTGCTTCTTTCTAATCTAGATATCTTTGCTGCTGATGTGCCGACCCCATTACCATTCTCAGTCCCCTGACTTAATCCTGTACTGAAACTCGCTCTAACCCCCTCTGTACTGAAACTCGCTCTGACCCCCCGTGTACTGAAACTCGCTCTGACCCCCTGTGTACTGAAACTCGCTCTAACCTCCTCTGTACTGAAACTCGCTCTAACCCCCCTCTGTACTGAAACTCGCTCTAACCCCCCTCTGTACTGAAACTCGCTCTGACCCCCTGTGTACTGAAACTCGCTCTGACCCCCCTCTGTACTGAAACTCGCTCTGACCCCCTCTGTACTGAAACTCGCTCTGACCCCCTCTGTACTGAAACTCGCTCTGACCCCCTCTGTACTGAAACTCGCTCTGACCCCCTCTGTACTGAAACTCGCTCTGACCCCTCTGTACTGAAACTCGCTCTGACCCCCTGTGTACTGAAACTCGCTCTGACCCCCTCTGTACTGAAACTGGCTCTGACCCCCTGTGTACTGAAACTCGCTCTAACCCCTCTGTACTGAAACTCGCTCTAACCTACTCTGTACTGAAACTCGCTCTAACCCCCTCTGTACTGAAACTCGCTCTAACCTACTCTGTACTGAAA
>NC_134890.1:2380147-2385147 GCF_041734735.1 Babylonia areolata
GCTAAGTCCCAGCATGTTGAGGCATAGTCGATGTCAGGTTGAATGTATGCGTGAAAAAATAACTTGCGGGTATGTTGATCAAGGAAATGTTTAATTCTGTTGAGCTGATATAATTTTTTCGATAGCTTTTTACATAAAGCAGAAACATGATTAGACCATGACAGGTTATTATCAATAGTAAGACCAAGTAATTTGTAAGAATTAACTACCCCCAGCTCACTGCCAAGTACCTTTGGTCCGAGTAATCTAGATTTGATGTTTTGGCGTTTCTGTCTGGTTGTCACTAGCATAAATTTTGATTTGTGTGGATGAATAGCCATGTGATTAATTTCGGTCCATTTTACGAGTTTATCAATATCACTCTGCAACTGAGTACATACGGCATCGACATTTGTGTCTTTTTTATGGAGGGTTGTGTCATCAGCGAAAAGTTCACAAGAAGATGAAACGAAAAGTGGAAGGTCATTTATATATATTGAAAATAAAACAGGCCCCAACACTGATCCCTGAGGAATTCCATAATTGATTGGCATAAGAGGGGATACTTTAGAATCTTGGAAGACAATTTGTTTCCTACTATTAAGAAAGGAAGATACAAGTTCGACAGATTCAGGGGATAATCCATACATGAGTAATTTTTTTGAGAGAAGATTGTGATCAATAGTATCAAAAGCTTTAGCAAAATCAATAAAAACAGACTCAGTAAATAAGTCGTTGTTTATGTTTAAATGCCATTCTTCTACGAGATTTGTTAGTGCGGTGTGACAGGAATGATTTTTTCTAAAGCCACTTTGATTGGGATGAAATAAATCATATTTGCTGAAATGTGCTTGAAGATAAAGTTTAATATGTTTTTCGAGGGGTTTGGATAATGTGGATAATATTGATATAGGCCTATAGTTAGCAGGGTCAGATGGATCACCAGCTTTAAAGACAGGGAACACTTTAGCATTTTTAAAATATTGAGGGTAGGAGGATTTATCAATGCAGAGGTTATATATGTATGTAATGTGTTCAGAGATAATAGGTGCTGAAATTTTTAATATTTTACTATCTATACCATCCAAACCTCGGGATCTGGACTGTTTTAATGAAGATAATTCCTTGAACACGTCATGTACGCTAATATATGTTAGATAAAGGTTAGGTTGTATGTGTTTAGTATCACAGAAACATTTTAGTAACTGCAAGTCATTGGACTGTGTGTTATCAACCTTAACAATTCTTTCGGCGATAGTAGTAAAATGTTTATTTAGGATTTCAGGAGATAGTTCATTTCCAGTAGTAGAAGTTGAATTTTTCCTCGACAGTTGGTTGATAGCTTTCCAGATGGATTTTGAATCCTTTTTATTTATTATCAAGTCACTGAAATATTTCTTTTGGGCAGCCCGTTTCATTGCAGTTACTTTGTTTCTCTGTTTCTTAAATTTATCATCTTTTCCTGTAGTTTTCAGTAACAGATCACGATACTCTATTTCTAATTTAATATCTTCAGTTAACCAAGAAGGCTTTTCTTCATGTTTGACACGTTTAGTCCTTAAGGGAGCATGCTTGTTAAAGACAGAAAGAAAGTTACTATACCAAGTTGCAAGAGCACTATCAGGATCAGTACACTGGTAAACATTAGAAAAATCAACCATACATAAATCTGACAGAAATCCCTCTGCATCAAACTTTTTGTAGCTGCGGAACGATATATACTTGTGACTGCACCTGGGGATTTTTATTCCTTTCTTTGACCATGTTACACAAACAGGAAAGTGATCGCTAAGGCCGAATACGGGAACAGATGTTTCTACAACACTACTAGGGTTAGTTACATAAATGTGATCAATTAACGTTTCTGAGAGCAGCGTCTTTCTTGTTGGGGTATTTACAATCTGTGTTAAGTTGTATGATTCAAAAGTGCGTCTCCATTTATCCTGTGGTTTTAACAAATCTATATTAAAATCACCTAGCACAATTACTTCTGTGGAATAGTTCAAAGCATCTTCCATCATCAGCTCAAAGCGATCATGCCATTCAACCCGTTCTTCGGGGTTTCTGTAAAGAAAACACACAAGGATTGGCTTTGTCCCTTTGAAATGAATCTCTAACCAAATACACTCTATTCTATATTGATCAAAACAACTAACATGTTTATAATTAACTGACTGATGAACATAGGCAACTAATCCTGTTTCTAGTTTTAATGTGGCATCTCGCCTGATGAGATGGTATCCAGGAGCGGCTATAACATTATCAGAAACTAAATCAGATAATCGTGATTCAGAGAAGCCAAAAGTGTGAAAACAATCGCCAGAATTTGATAAAATGGAAGGAATGTCTGACATCTTGTTCAACATATGACAAGTATTCAGATAACCAATTTTAAATCCAGATTTTGTCAACCACCTCTGGGTAGTGGGGCATTTCTCCATGTTCAAGTAATATTCTCGCAGGGAATAAAGCAAGATAGTTAATGTCCCTTAAGACAAAGATAACACTTACGACACAACACTAATTAGAAATACAGAATACCACACTTACATCTGTGCAAATCAAATCAAACTGAAATGAATTTGTTTAGATATATCCACGCAACTTCCGTGAATAAGACTGTAAATTAACAATCATGGTTTAAGCGTCCCCATCCGAGTATACAATATGGCCTGATTTGACAATGAGTAACAGAACATATCAACTAACTGTGGTGCATTTTAATTATAATTTACATAGTTTTATCACGAATATCTTGAAACAAAATATAGAACAAAGCATTAAATGACATTATGTTTAAAGCAATGGCAAGTTTACGGTCGGTTTAAGTATACCAGATCATTTGTACCATATATAGAGACAAAAGATGAAGAAGCAACATAGCCACAGCCACATATTACATGACAACAATATGGACCAGCTGCACATAATACAAGATGGCACTATGATCTGGCGAAGCAATACACCGTGTCTACCACGATGGCATCGGTCGCTGTCGGTCACGGTCGTACACCAGGTGAGATGCCAGGTTGACGAGTTGTTGTGCACACTGGCCAACAGGGCTGGGTGGAAGCCAGTTGTGATTGTCGTAGATGGAGCCCTGTGGGGTAGGTGTGAAGTCTTGGGCACCTGGGACTGGGTACTGAGGCTGTGAGAACCCTCCTCTGTGGACATTGAGGGGAGGGTAAGGGAATGGGTCTGGGCATCTGGGGTGCTGGGCGTAGGGACTCACTGGACGTGGGAAGAGGTAAGGAGGAGGGGCATATGGGAAAGATGAAAAGGTATGTGGTGGGGGGTACAAACTTACATTTTCATGGGATCGTCTGGCTAGAGGGGGAGGTAATTCGTCCCCTTCACCATCTGCCAAACGGTCGGTAGGTGTGCGGTCCTGGGGCTGGACTCGCTGAGGTGGACGAGTCTCACTGAAGGTGACACGCCGGTCACTCCGGGACGGCAGAGGGGGAAAATGGGCAGTGGATAATAAGGGAGGAGAGCCTGCATCTGCAAGGTCTGAGTGCTGGGACCAGCGTGAGGAAGCTGATTCACTGCTGACGTGCGGGGATCTCCCTCCATCCCTGTGACCTGAGGAAGGACGTGAGGACCCCACGTCTTCAGGGCGGTTGTTGTTTTCTGTACGGCCAGACTGAGGGAGAACCCTCTTGAAGTTGACGGCAAGGCAGGCCGTCCCTCTTCTACTGGGGTGAGTGGCATCATTGTACAATGCCTGACGTGGTGCCCCGTTCTGGGTCACAAAGGCACTGTAGTGGTCAATCATGTCCACCTGCATGGTCGTGCAGGCAGAATACAAACTTCTGTTGGATGGTGCAATGGTGTTGTTTAATTGATTACGACCTCTGGCAGGGAGAATAGAGCTGAATGCTATATATGCTGAGGGAAAACAACTGGTGCACAGGCCAATGAGTTCACACCATTTCTGGGTTGAAACTGGTGCAGCTGAACAATCATTGATTCCAACATGCACAATAACAGTTAGTATTTGATCTTGTTTTGCTAAATTATTGAACCACTCGGCGAGATCATCAACCGTTATTCCAGGAATGCATACTTTAAAGAGAGGGTCACTGTGAGTTTGTAGCCTCTTAGGGTTTACATACCTAATGACAGAGTCCCCAATAAGTAACGAGGAGGATTTAGCTGGGATATTTATTTCACCTAGAACTTGCTTTGGGGTAAGTTTTTGAATCGGTGTTTTTAAGTCATGTGTTGAAGCATGTGCTAAGATTTCTGGGATGCTTTTCCCTCTAGTAGGGGAGTGTGACATTCTTCGATTTTGGCTTTTGTTAACAGTTTGATCCTGGTTCGATTCTGATAGAACATCAAATCGGTTTTGTGTAGGTACATGTATAGTTTCATTGTTTGAATGATGAACTGTAGAAACAGACTGAGACGTGCTTTCAAGACAAACATTTCCATCATCTTCCTGTGGCGTGGAATCACTAGAAGCACTACCAGATGCTGCAGTTAGTGCTGGAGACGGGCCAGAGAACTGGCCTTCAGAGACTGACATAACATTGGGCTGTGGGTCTGAAGATGTCTCAGAAGCATCACTGACAGAGAAATTACACTGGGTGGAAATACAAACAGATGGGGTTGTTTTAGTCTTAACGTGCTTTAATTCTGAATGAAGTGTTCCCAGTTGTGTTTTTAATGACTGGTTTTCTTTTTTCAGACTGGTTACTGTGGAACTGACGTCAGATATGATAGTTTTAAGACTGTCCAAAGCAGAGTGCAAGGACTCGACCTTATGGTCAATGTGGTGTTTGAGTTCATTTTTGAGGGAAACTTTGGAGTCCTCGAGATTGGATACAAAATTAACATCACGATCAGCTTGACTATTTAGTATAAAGTCAATGGTGGTTTCAATGCTGTGAAGTTTTTCAGAAATAGTCTTGCCAACAAATTTTGTGGGGCAAAGTGTTCGTCTGCGATGACGTTTTGAGAGCTTGGTTTGTTTTGGAGTTGATTTCACCCCCATTTGTGCTTGACTAGCATCTCCTGTG
>NC_134890.1:2390147-2392647 GCF_041734735.1 Babylonia areolata
GTCTCTCTCTTCTCTCCCTCTCTGTCTCTACCTGTCTCCCACCCTCTCTTCACTCTCTCTGTCTCTCTCTCCCTCCCTCTCTCTCTATCTCTCTCCCCCTCTCTCTCTGTCTCTCTCCCCCCTCTCTCTCTCCATCTCTCCCCCCCCCTCTCCCCCCTCTCTCTGTCTCCCCCTCTCTGTCTCTCTCTCTCCCACCCTCTCTCCTCTCTTCTCTCTCCCTCTCTGTCTCTCTCTCCTTTCTCTCTCTCTCCCCCTCTCTCTCTGTCTCTCTCCCCCCTCTCTCTCTCCATCTCTCCCCCCCCCTCTCCCCCCTCTCTCTGTCTCCCCCTCTCTGTCTCTCTCTCTCCCACCCTCTCTTCACTCTCTCTCCCCCTCTCTCTCTGTCTCTCTCTCCTTTCTCTCTCTCTTCCCCTCTCTCTGTGTCTCTCTCCCCCCTCTCTCTCTCCATCTCTCTCCCCCCTCTCTCTGTCTCCCCCTCTCTGTCTCTCTCTCTCCCACCCTCTCTTCTCTCTCTCTCTCTCCCCTCTCTCTCTCCTACCATCTCTTCTCTTTCTCTCTCTCTGTCTCTCTCTCTGTCTCTCCCTCTCTTCTCTCTCTCTCCCACCCTCTCTCCCACCCTCTCTTCTCTCTCTCTCCCACCCTCTCCTCTCTCTCTCTTCTTCTTTGGGGGTGTGGGGGGGTTTCGGGCTTGGTCACCAGCCCCACGTGTAATTAATTCAGTCAGGCTTGAGAATCGCATCCTTGCTTCAGTATCAGGTGAAACCCTAACGTTCATATTGACTGACCTTTTCCTCGGCTGAACGTTACTGGCTGTGGCAATGGTTGGTTGTATTAGCAGCATGCGCAATAGTAGTAGTAGTAGCAGCAGCAGCAGTAGTAGTAGTAGTAGTAGCAGCAGCAGTTGTAGCAGCAGCAGCAGTAGTAGTAATAGCTTTGAGATTATTATAATGATGCAGATGATGATGGTGATGATGGTGGCGGTGATGATGATGGTGATGATAATGATGGTGGTGGTGGTGGTGATGGTGATGGTGGTGGTGGTGGTGGTGGTGATGATGATGATGATGATGATGATGGTGATGATGGTGGTGGTGATGACGATATTAATGATGGTGGTGGTGGTGGTGGTGGTGGTGATGCTGATGATAATGATGATGATGATGATGTTGGCGATGCTGATGGAAATGATGACGACGACGACGACGACGATGATGATGACGACGACGATGACGATGATGACGATAACAATGATGATGATGATGATGATGATTGCTATCGTTATTGTAGTTGCTTGCAGGCATTGCATTCTTTCCAATACATGACAGCAAGCCCAGCATCGTCATCGCCATCGGCAACAGGAGCTGTTTCACTGTGCCCAGCCGACTCCCGGAAATCGCTCCCACAGAGAACACGTGTCTGACATCAGATCATGAATTCCACCCGACCTTCACCCACACCCACACCCACACATACCCGACTCACCCGTCCGCCAACCACACCCCGCCGCCACCCCATTGCCGCTTCCGGCGGTAACACTGGAGTCCACCAAGGCAAGACCAACAGTCATTTTACACGTAGGCGTTAAAAGGCTGATCGGAAACGTCGTCTCCGGACAATAGATTTCCGGTCCAGCGAAGCGCGACCAAAGTCAGTCAATTTAGAGTGAAGAGTTACTGCGAAACATACACCCAGCTCATTCTTTTGGCTTCTCTCTGTCTCTGTCTCTGTTGTTGTATTTATCTCTCTCGTTCTCTGTCTCTCTCTGTCTCTTTCTCTATAACTGTCTCTCTCTCTCTGTCTCTTTCTCTTTCTCTATCACTGTCTCTCTCTCTCTGTCTCTTTCTCTTTCTCTATCACTGTCTCTCTCTCTCTCTGTCTCTTTCTCTTTCTCTATCACTGTCTCTCTCTCTGTCTCTTTCTCTATCACTGTCTCTCTCTCTCTGTGTCTCTTTCTCTTTCTCTATCACTGTCTCTCTCTCTCTCTGTCTCTTTCTCTATCACTGTCTCTCTCTCTCTCTCTGTCTCTTTCTCTCTCACTGTCTCTCTCTCTCTGTCTCTTTCTCTATCACTCTCTCTCTCTTTCTCTCTCACTGTCTCTCTCTCTCTGTCTCTTTCTCTTTCTCTCTCACTGTCTCTCTCTCTCTGTCTCTTTCTCTTTCTCTATCACTGTCTCTCTCTGTCTCTTTCTCTATCACTGTCTCTCTCTCTCTGTGTGTCTCTGTCTCTTTCTCTATCACTGTCTCTCTGTGTGTCTCTTTCTCTTTCTCTATCACTGTCTCTCTCTCTCTGTGTGTCTCTGTCTCTTTCTCTATCACTGTCTCTCTCTCTCTGTGTGTCTCTGTCTCTTTCTCTATCACTGTCTCTCTCTCTCTCTCTGTCTCTTTCTCTTTCTCTATCACTGTCTCTCTCTCTGTCTCTTTCTCTCTCACTGTCTCTCTCTCTCTGTCTCTTTCTCTATCACTCTCTCTCTCTTTCTCTCTCACTGTCTCTCTCTCTCTGT
>NC_134890.1:2405147-2412647 GCF_041734735.1 Babylonia areolata
GAGAGAGAGAGAGAGAGAGAGAGAGAACGAACGAACGAACGAACGAATATAAGGCCATTGCCCCATTTGAAGGGGTTAAACAAAAGTAAAGAAGATTTTCTACCTTATATAATGTTATGAATATTGTTAACATACAAATAACATACGGACACAAAAGTATTGCGTGAACAAGTAAATACTCAGACTTCAAGAGAAAAACAACAACAAAACGAACAAGCAACAAAAAGCAATCGTCATTGCATTACTCTCTGACATCGAACAATTCTGTTGCGTTCTCACGCCTCTTCAAAGCGTTGTATATACAGAGAGATAAATTTATCATTATATTTTCATTTTTTGATGACAAGAGCATTTGTAACGAAAACAGGTTCTGCCTATCGTGATAAATGTGTGGTATAAATTTTGTTCTTAAATCGTGAAGACAGTGGCAGCGTAATACAAAATGGATTTCATCTTCAGTTTCTTCTTTACACAATGGACATATTTCATCTTTCTCTCTCAGTTACCAGAGAAAGAGAGAGAGAGAGAGAGAGAGAGAGAGAGAGAGAGAGAGAGAGAGAGAGAGAGAGAGAGAGGAGGGAGATAAAGAGACGTGAAAGCGAAAATGTTATTTAGATTGGGCCATAACCGTTATATGAAGAGGTTATCACATACTCGCTGAACGGAGAGTGGTTACAATACCAGCGTAGATTCTATCCAAAAATTGACACAAATGAGTTCAGACCAGACACAAGATGGAGAGACAGAGTGACAGACAGAAACAAACCAAAACAGAACAGAGAGCGACGTCAATGTAAAGACTGTGACATGGTAATCAGTTTCGTGTAGCATCTGAAAGTATTGGATTTTCCCACATAGTGGAGTGATGGCCTAGAGGTAACGCGTCCGCCTAGGAAGCGAGAGAATCTGAGCGCGTTGGTTCGAATCACGGCTCAACCGCCGATATTTTCTCCCCCTCCATACACTCCACTAGACCTTGAGTGGTGGTCTGGACGCTAGTCATTCGGATGAGACGATAAACCGAGGTCCCGTTTGCAACATGCACTTAGCGCACGTAAAAGAACCTACGGCAATAAAAGGGTTGTTCCTGGCAAAATTCTGTATAAAAATCCACTTCGATAGGAAAAAAAATAAAACTGCACGCAGGAAAAAATACAAAAAAAATGGGTGGCGCTGTAGTGTAACGACGCGCTCTCCCTGGGGAGAGCAGCCCGAATTTCACACAGAGAAATCTGTTGTGATAAAAAGAGATACAAACAGAAATACAAATACATGTATGTCTGATGGCTGAGATTCGTGTTTTGTGTTGTGTGTTTTTTGTCTGTGTGCAGTTTGCAAAACGACTGGACAGCCTGACAAACAGGGAACACAGTCACACATATGATAGTCAGTCGTGTCCGACTATGACCATCAGAACAGCAGAGGAGGCAACTGCTGTTCCGACTATTTGGGCTAGAATTTGATTATAGTGGAGAGTGTTTTGCCCAAGTACATCCCCACTCTCTCGGCCAAGAGGGTTTTAGGACCGTCAGCGTTGGGATGGTTCCCAAAGGCCAACTAGCCCACAAGGCTGCAGCACTAAGAGCCAGTGCAATCTTGCCTCCTAGTTTGAGAGTCATAGTCCTTCACAAAAGACTAAGCTGTAAACAGCCACACATACACAGAGGCAAAGTAGCAGGAGAATCGGAAAGACGTTGGACACCTGGTCCAGTGTTCACCAGTGATCAGGGTTCGAGGCCCCCGTTTCGACAAGGTGTTGTTTCCTTGGGAAAGGCATTGGATTCCAAGTTTCCCAGGTGTGTGCGTGGGTACCTGACTTCTGTCGGTGAAGATTCAAACGGCGGAAGGAGAGGACTGGGCCTCGCCTTCCTATGCCGAGCTCCAGTGGTTTGAATTCACTGCTCTCATGACTGCGAATGACTATGAGACTTTTTACCTTTTTAACTCTGAGGACTGCGTTGATCTCTGACAATGTTTTGAAGTAAAGTCGATGCTTCACCTTTCAGTTCTCTCTCTCTCTCTCTCTCTCTCTCTCTCTCTCTCTCTCTCTCTCTCGAACACATGTTCGTATTGATATGATGTGTATCGATGTTACATGTGTAAATACTTTTTATATGATTTATCTGTACTTTGATTTCTGTGTACTGTCCAAACCTTGGAGACGAACGACTGAAAAAAAGGCAAATTACCCCCTGTACCCTTTTCAATACGGCTCCAGCGCAGAGAAAAGATTTGTTCGGCATACTGATGACAGAAAATGAAGATATAATACTTTCACTTGCAAAATATGTATCTGAGGCAATAAATATACGGAAAACGTCCATCATCGTACAAATACACATTAATCATTTAAAAATTAGTATGGGTTCTATGAGGAAAAAAGCATAGATAAAAAGGAAGGGCTACATTTGGATGGTCAATCTCGACATTGTAATTATTTAATGTGTTCGTATTGATATGATGGGTTTTGATGTTGAGGCATAAATAATTATTTCAGGATGTATATGTACTTTAGTATGCGTTTGTATTGATATGTGTGTCTATGTTACATGCGTAAATATTTATCATATGATTTATCTTAACTTTGTTTTCTGTGTACTGTCCTAACCTTGGAGACGAACGACTGAAAAAAGGCACATTATCCCCCTGTCACATGTACTTTAAGCTAATGACAAAGTACCAAAGTGTCGTAAATCTCTTATTAGTTTTTGTTGTTTCAATTCTGTTGTTTTTTTTGTTTTTGTTTTGTTTTTGTTTTTGTTTTATTTGTTTTTTTTTTTCTGTTCCATTTCATCTACTTGCACCATTTTGTTCGGATTTGTACCTACTATGTCACCAGAGCTTTTCTGCTAATGACATTAAACATTTCAGTGTTCAGTGTTCTCTCTCTCTCTCTCTCTCTCTCTCTCTCTCTCTCTGTGGTGTGGTGCTGTGTTGTGTTGTGTTGTGTTGTGCTGTGCTGTGTTGTGTTGTGTTGTGTTGTGCTGTGTAGTGCTGTGCTGTGCTGTGTTGTGTTGTGTTGTGCTGTGTAGTGCTGTGCTGTGCTGTGCTGTGTTGTGTTGTGCTGTGTAGTGCTGTGCTGTGCTGTGTTGTGTTGTGTTGTGCTGTGTAGTGCTGTGCTGTGCTGTGTTGTGTTGTGCTGTGTAGTGCTGTGCTGTGCTGTGCTGTGTAGTGCTGTGTTGTGTTGTGTTGTGCTGTGTAGTGCTGTGTTGTGTTGTGCTGTGTAGTGCTGTGCTGTGCGGTGCTGTGTTGTGCTGTGTAGTGCTGTGCTGTGTTGTGCTGTGTTGTGCTGTGCTGTGCTGTGCGGTGCTGTGCTGTGCTGTGTAGTGCTGTGCTGTGTTGTGCTGTGCTGTGCGGTGCTGTGCTGTGCTGTGTTGTGCTGTGCGGTGCTGTGCTGTGTTGTGTTGTGCTGTGCGGTGCTGTGCTGTATTGTGCTGTGCTGTGCGGTGCTGTGCGGTGCTGTGCTGTGCTGTGTTGTGCTGTGTTGTGCTGTGCTGTGCGGTGCTGTGCTGTATTGTGCTGTGCTGTGCGGTGCTGTGCGGTGCTGTGCTGTGCTGTGTTGTATCGTGCTGTGCTGTGTTGTGTTGTGTTGTGTTGTGTTGTGTTGTGTTGTGTTGTGTTGTGTTGTGTTGTGCTGTGCTGTGCTGTGCTGTGCTGTGTTGTATTGTGCTGTGCTGTGCTGTGTTGTGTTGTGTTGTGTTGTGCTGTGCTGTGTTGTGTTGTGTTGTGTTTTGTTGTGTTGTGTTTTGTTGTGTTGTGTTGTGTTGTGTTTTGTTGTGTTGTGCTGTGCTGTGTTGTGTTGTGCTGTGTTGTGTTGTGCTGTGTTGTGATGTGCTGTGCTGTGTTGTGCTGTGCTGTGCTGTGTTGTGTTGTGTTGTGCTGTGCTGTGCTGTGTTGTGTTGTGTTGTGCTGTGCTGTGCTGAGCTTGCTGTGCTGTGCTGTGTTGTGCCGGGCTGTGTTGTATTGTGTTGTGTTGTGTTGTGTTGTGCTGTGCTGTGCTGTGTTGTATGTGCTGTGCTGTGCTGTGCTGAGCTTGCTGTGCTGTGCTGTGTTGTGTTGTGCTGTGCTGTGCTGAGCTTGCTGTGCTGTGCTGTGTTGTGTTGTGCTGTGCTGTGCTGAGCTTGCTGTGCTGTGCTGTGTTGTGCCGGGCTGTGTTGTATTGTGTTGTGTTGTGTTGTGTTGTGCTGTGCTGTGCTGTGTTGTATGTGCTGTGCTGTGCTGTGCTGTGCTGTGCTGTGATGTGTCGTGTTGTGTTGTGCTGTGCTGTGTTGTGCTGTATTGTGCTGTGCTGTGTTGTGCTGTGCTGTGCTGTGCTGTGATGTGTCGTGTTGTGCTGTATTGTGCTGTGTTGTATTTATTGTGCTGTGCTGTGTTGTGCTGTATTGTGCTGTGCTGTGTTGTGCTGTGCTGTGTTGTATTTATTGTGCTGTGCTGTGCTGTGCAACAACAACAACCACCATATTATTATTATTATTGTTGTTGTTTTTGTCGTAGTTGTCGTCATCATCATCATCATCATCATCATTATTATTGCTGTTGTTGTTGTTTTCATCATTGTTGTCAATGTTGTTAATATCATTACCATTGTTATTATTATTATCATCATCATCATTTGACATGTTTAATAAAAGTGACGAATTTTGTGTGTCGCATCAACCTGACAACCTAAAATCATGTGAAACTTGGATGTGCCATCGATTTAAAACAAACAAACAAAAATAAAAACAAAACAGGCTCCAATCTTACCATTTCAAAGTGTGAGGTACTGACCTTTATTGCCGTAAGTTCAACCTCAAGATATTAAAACTTGATCCCGCGAAGGCCAAAATGCCCCTTCGCTCTTTTGAACGTTTTGATGTGAATTATTGTTGGGAGCTTCAGTCCAGACAGAGGAGGAAATGGTTAAGGTCAACGCCTTTCCTTTATTGTGGGAATGCTTGGGTCACTCTGCGAGAGAGAGAGAGAGAGAGAGGAGAGAGAGAGAGAGAGAGAGAGAGAAGAGAGAGAGAGAAGGGGGAGAGAGAAGGGGGAGAGAGAGACGGAGGGAACAAGAACAAGACAGAGACAGAAAGACATACAGAGAGACAGACAGACAGACAGACAGACAGACAGACAGACAGACAGACACACACACACACACACACACACACACACACACACCACACGCACACACACAGAGAGACAGAGAGAGGGGAGTGAAAGAGAGAGAAGGGAGAGAGAGACGGACAGACAGAGAGAGAGAGAGACAGACAGACAGACAGACAGACAGAGACAGAGACAGAGAGAGACAAACAGAGAGAGAGAGAGGGGGGGGAAGACAGACAGACAGACAGAGACAGACAGAGACGAAACTCATTTTTATTTCACGAGGGCAGTATGGTAAGCACAAAGGCTGTTTTACATCTAGTCTTCAGGGGGAAAAAGCCCCCCCCCCCCCCCCACACACACACACCCTCCGCCCTCTTACGAAAAACAAACAAGAAGAAGAACAAACAAACATACAAACTAAAAGCCCTTGAAAATAAAACGTATCAATGAAAGCACGCCCATAACCTGTCCAAGTTCAAAAACTAAAACGTATCAATGAAACACGCCCATAACCTATCCATGTACAAAAACTAAAACGTATCAATGAAAGCACGCCCATAACCTGTCCATGTACAAAAACACACCATTGTTAGAAAACATCAACATCGCATGAGGAGAAAAAAAAAATGAAGAGTGAGAGACAGAGACAAAAACAGTCAGACAGAACAGCTGAATAATACAGCGAGAGTGATAGGAATGCGTCGCAAAAAAGGAGTATTTCTATGCTGATAATGTTTTGGCCATCTCTCAAACGCACCACTCCACATACACATCAAAATTAGAAAACCAACAAACCCCACCACACACCAAACGCCAAATATCGACTGGCTTCCTCCTCTTAAACCTCTTGAGGTCAGGGGAAACCATTTGCGACAGTGAGATGTATTCAGCGTGAGTCATGTCCCTTGCAAGCGGCGGTTAATGGGAGCTGACGGTATTATATTTCGGATCACAGAGACACGAGGACACATTAGACATTAACGACAACTTCCTGGCAACCTCAACAGACGAAAATTCGGCGATCATGGGAGCAATAAGTCAGTGCATGTACACCCTTCGGCTATTTTGAAATGCTTTGCTGATATCAGTCGGCCATTTTTAAAAGGTTTAGACGCAGGAGGGCAATGTGTTTGATAAGAATAATGCAGATTGATGCCAACACCTCCGAAACAAAAAGCCCGTTGCGTACACAGCTCTTTTGTCTATGACTGTGTTGTAATCGAGTGTAATGTTGAAGAATTGAATATTTATTTAAACTAAAATAACGTTATGCATATATAATCAAACCTGCACCAAGTTCACCATACGCAAACAAGCGCGAGCATACACGAACGCGCAAACAAACACACCTACGCACGCGCAAATATGACGAACAGAGGCCTGATAAGAACATTAGCCATCAAGAATTATGGTCATCAGAGTTTCAGTTTCAGTTTCTCAAGGAGGCACAACTGTGTCCGGACGAATCCATATACGCTACACCACATCTTCTAGTCAAATGCCTGACAGCAGCATAACCCAACGCGCTTGTCAGGCTTTGAGTGCATGCATGTATACTTATCAGAAGACATCACTCTCGTTGCCATGGGTTCTTTTACAGTGCGCCAAGTGCGTCCCGCACACGAGACCTCGGTTTATCGTCTCATCCGAATGACTAGACGCTCAGTTTGATTTTCCAGTCAAACTTGGGAGAAAGGGCGAGAGGTAGAATCGAACCCACACCCTCACGAGCACTGTAGTGGCAGACAAGAGTGTTAACCATCATGCCACATTCCCCCTCTGGTAGGCAGAACGAAATAGCTGTTTGAGAGAACTTTTAACTCTCTCCGTACGAACGGCGAAAGAGACGACGTTAACAGCGTTTCACTCCAATTACCATCATCAAAATTATTACAGTCGGAAGGCTCTTATACTGAAGAGGTGAATGTTGACCAAAAAACCCACTATTCTGACGACGGAAGCTAAAGGTTGGGTCATTCAGACACCCACTGGACATCCGAGGGGTCTGTGTAGAGGAGAAGAGAGGACTGGTCGTACTGAGTTAAGACCAGACACTACAGTCAAATAACGACTTTTTTTTCTCTCCGACTATATCTCTCTTTTTTTGTCTTCCAGGTGTATCATCACTTGTGGATCACAAAAAAAAAAGTGTTCTTAGATTTCTGTGAATACCCGTTGCTATGGAAACAAATCAAAATGGCCGCCAAACAATGTATCAAAGAAACCGGGTTTATGGTCCGTGTGGTGCGTGCAGACACTTTGTGTTATGTGGACTTGATACACAATGACATTATCTTCATTTTCACGTAAGGTTGTGTTGATTCTTCAATTATTGTGCTTTTTATGAATTTTTGAAATTTTGGGTACTGCGAAATCCTCAAAATTTACAATTGGTAAAAAGATTGGAACTGC
>NC_134890.1:2417647-2420147 GCF_041734735.1 Babylonia areolata
CCAAACTTATTTTTCTCCATGGTGTTAAAAGGCGGTCTGAATTACAGCCGAGCTTTTTTTTTTTTTTTTTTTTTTTTTTTTTCAGGCAGGGTTGTCGCAGTATGACAGGACTATTACAGCGAGAAAGGCATTCGCATTGTGTGTATACATATGTATGTGTATATAACTACATGCATGTATATGAATGTGTATTGTGTGTGCGTGTGTTTATGTACGTTTGTGCCTGTCTATGTGTGCGTATGTGTTAGGGTAGCTGTTAGATACACATGTATGTTAAAATGTATGTATGCAGTGTGTGTGTGTGTGTGTGTGTGTGTGTGTGTGTGTGTGTGTGTGTGTGTGTGTGTGTGTGTGTGTAGTCACATTTTGGTGTGTGTATGTAACATAGATATAATGTTTTATGTTAACAAAAGCGTTTTTGTAAAGCACCTAGAGCAGATTTCTGGATAGTGTGCTATATAAGTATCCATCATTATTATTATTATTATTGTGAGACGGGAAACATGCGAGCATGTTGCGGGAGGAAGGGTGTGTACTTTGATTGACGATCTTCTTTCGCCCCTATCCAATCAAAATCCGCCATTTCTTCTTCTCCGTTCGAGGATGCTACTCCCACGTCCCCCCCCCTCCTCCCCCCCTTCCCCCCTCCCCCCCCCCCCACCTCCAGTTGCATGCAATTTCAGGAAGTACGCTCCTACGTTCACTCATATATACATGAAAAGGCTTCTGTGTGTCTGTGCATGTTCAACATGTATTTCAGCGTATTAACAGTGTCAAATTCTATTATTATTATTATTATCCAAGGTGGTATTATTTTAATGTCCTGTTCTGTGTGTGGAGTTGGGGGTGGGGGATATGGGCGTATGTGTGTGTGTGTGAGTGTGTGTGTGTGTGTGTGTGTGTGTGTGTGTGTGTGTGTGTGTGTGTGTGTGTGTGTGTGTGTGTGTGTGTGTGTGTGTGTGTGTGTGTGTGTGTGTGTGTGTGTGTGTGTGTGTGTGTGTGTGTGCCGTGGAAGCTGCGATATGTAGCATAGAAATGAGTGTGTTCAGGAGGAGGGATGAGAGGGGGTGCAGGGTAGTGTGTGTGTGTGTGTGTGTGTGTGTGTGTGTGTGTGTGTGTGTGTGTTGGGGCTCATGTACATTTATGTGTATTTGATTGTGCTTTCATATCTGTGAAACTGCATATTTGTTGCATATCTGTTATGCAAGCGTGTGTATGTGTGAATGCGTCTGCATGTTTTACATTTATTTGCATATCATCTTTGTTGTCCTTTTTTGTGCGCTTAGAGTTGACTTCATCAAGATTTTGCGCCTTATAAATATTATTATTATTAGTAGCATTATTTTTATGTATTTATCTATTATTTTATTTATTTATTTCATTAATTTTTTTATTGAATAATAACACGACTGACTAAGCGCGTTGGGTTGAGCTGCTGGTCAGGCATCTGCTTGGCAGATGTGGTGTAGCGTATATGGATTTGACCGAACGTAGTGACGCCTCCTCGAGTAATTGAAACTGAAAACTGAAACTGTTCTGTATAAGAGTGGTATGTTTATTGTGTACAGAAGTCAGCTGGTTTATCCAAACCCAAATGCTTCATCAGGATGTGTGATCTAAGGATGAGTTTGCAAGATCAGAAAGGAAACAGTCTTCAAAAATTATACGCAAAACAAAACAAAACAAGAGAGGCAAGGCCTTCAAGACTCACTTGTGATACACTTTAAAAAAATCCAAGCTTTTTATGTATTGAGTATAATTTCAAGATGTAATGTTTAAGATGAGAAAGATCAGTTTAAAGCAAATTAAGTCCCCTAGCATTAATTACAGAGTAGTTTCCCTTTTTTACTACCTGCACCAAAACGTTTGCAAAATAAATAAAAATTCTATGCTTAGCAAAAGATGTTCCTGTTTGAACAAAAAAATGATAATAATGACTCCTCTTGTTGTTGTGTCAGAATAAGAGGTCAAAGTGCCAAGTTTAGAGAATACAAAAAATATAAATATAACAGTAAATGCAGTTTGCATATAATTAGGCTTCTTTTAAAAAAATTTTTGTGCCCATCCCAGAGGTGCAATATTGTTTTAAACAAGATGACTGGAATGAACTGAATGTTTCCTATTTTTATGCCTAATTTGGTGTCAACTGACAAAGTATTTGCAGAGAAAATGTCAATGTTAAAGTTTACCACGGACACACAGACACACGGACACACGGACACACACACACACACACACACACACACACACACACACACACACACACACAACCGAACACCGGGTTAAAACATAGACTCACTTTGTTTACACAAGTGAGTCAACAAAATCAAACAAGACTAAAACGAAACAAAATAATAATTCCAATAAAATGTACTTATTATTCAAACACGGCTTCAAGCCAGGTAAGACAGGACAATCGCTTCTCCATCTACCTCAACAATTTCTCCTTTTATATTTGTAATCGCCACTCCGTCCATACAGTAAAGTACATAACTCGACA
>NC_134890.1:2425147-2432647 GCF_041734735.1 Babylonia areolata
TTTGAAGGGATGAATCTTTTTCTAAGATCATCCAATGCCGGACAGCAAAAAACGAAATGAACTTCATCCTCTCTCTCGGATCTGCACATGGGACATGTGTACTTTTCATTTTTTGTGTACCTTTGACTATGCACAACTATATCAGAAACACCAATTCTAAACTTAGCTAGCATATATCTCATAGACTTATTCATATTCAGAGAGACAGAGACAGAGACAGACAGATGGAAGGACAGACAGACAGAGTCTGACAGACACACACAGACAGACTCAGAGAGTTCATTGCCCTTCATCCCCCAAAACGTTTTGTCCATCCACCGGCAGTACCACAAGTGTTCCATAAATAGAGACACCATACAAGAGACCCAGGGAACAATAAGAAAGGGGGGGAGGAGCAGGGGGGGGGGGAGAGGCAAGAATGAATCGGGGTGGGGAGATATGAAAGACACCCCCCCAGCATGTCAACTAACACCCCAGCTCTCTAGGTGACGCCATTTTAGCACAGCACGTGACACTCACACCGCTGGGAGCGGAGGAGAAGAGAGAGAGAGACGTGGAGAGTGGTGGAGAGGGGAGAGAGAGAGAGACAGAAAGGAGGGAAGTGGGAATGGGGGAATTAGAAATAGAATAGAGAGAGACAGAAAGAGGAAGAAAGATAAAGAGAGAGAGAGAGGAGAGAAGGATAAAGAGAGTGGGAGAGGGGAAGAGAGAGAGAGGGATAGAGAGAAATAAAGGAAGAGAGGGGGGTTTAGAAAGGAATCCAAGACTTTACTTTTGTTTCGTTATCACTTGCTTTCGTGCTTTCTTTCATTGGTGTCACGTTCAGTATTTGTGGTTGTTTTTCCCACATTATACTTTGTGTGTCGTAAAAATAGTACAAGAAAAGGGAGTTAGGGCATTGTAATTATCAGTGAATGGAAACCGTTTTTCTTAAGCTTCAATTTAGATTACTCCGAGATTGTTATTTGTTGCTCATAATTGTGTTCATATAAATTGTTTCTTAGGATGTGTTGTAATCATAGACTGGAATATAATGCTGGCCTTTTAGGCCTCTATTCAGTTCTCCCTCCCTCAGTTTGCTGGCTGTTCCCTCTCCCGGGTGGGCGAGGGGTGTTTCCAGTGAGAAAAGGACGCAGGGTTGCAGTTGACCGTGGACTCCCCCAAGTTTCCCCTGTGTTCACCTTTTCCTTCTGTCCTTCTTCTTCTTCTGCGTTCGTGGGCTGCAATTCCCACGTTCACTCGTATGTACACGAGTGGGCTTTTACGTGTTTCTACGCCGCCATGTAGGCAGCCATACTCCGTTTTTCGGGGGTGTGCATGCTGGGTATGTTCTTGTTTCCATAACCCACCGAACGCTGACATGGATTACAGGATCTTTAACGTGCGTATTTGATTTTCTGCGTGCGTATACACACGAAGGGGGTTCAGGCACTAGTAGGTCTGCACATATGTTGACCTGGGAGATCGTAAAGATTTCCACACTTCACCCACCAGGCGCCGTCACCGTGATTCGAACCCGGGACCCTCAGATTGACAGTCCAACGCTTTAACCACTCGGCTATTGCGCCCGTCTTCCTTCTGTCCCATTCTCCCTTCCCCAGGTGGTTCTCACTCCCTGTTCAGCGAGACGTAACTCCCTTACCCCTTGTTACCCAATACACAATACACACACTTTATTGTCTGTACTTTGGTACAGAGATTTTCTTTTTGGCAGCAGCACATGTCCAACATAAGAAGAAGAAGAAAACAACAAACAAATAAAATGAATAGAAAATAAAAAAAAGATAAATTAAATGGCACCAAATGGAAATAGCTATATACAAAGATACAGATTACTGAAATTTACGTGCCTCTCCATTTCAGTCAGCCAAACCGCATTGCACATCTCCCTCCCCCCCCCTCCACACACACACACTCTCTCTCTCTCATCCCCTTTCTTTCTGTCTCTCTCTTCACAAAATATGCAACTACAAAGATCATAGTTCATTTAAAAATCAAATATCACCCCTTTCCCTCCATCTACATTCCCACCCCTTTTGCACCCAACTTCAGAGTGCGTGAGTTCCTTGGTGGCCCTTAGAACGTTCAGGAAGAAGAGGACACTTCAATAGCCGCCAAGGTGCAGCCAAGGTTGTCTGAGGAATCAAACCAGAGACTCAGAACGGCTGTGTTGTGTTTGTTGTTGTTGTTGGTTGTGTGTGTGTGTGTGTGTGTGTGTGCGTTTGTTACTTTCACATTGAACTTTATTCCCTTTTCGATAGTTTTTTTTGTGTGTATTAGCCTAGATATTGAAATAAAAACTTATCCATTTTTACTCCTTTGTTCCTGATGTCCTCTGTGTGAGAGGATAGGCCCTTTCCTAACAAGTAGGGCGCGACACCTTTCATCCCCCAAAACTTTTCGTCCATCCACCGGCAGTACCACAAGTGTTCCATAAATAGACACACCCTACAAGAGACCCAGAGAACAATAGGAAAGGGGGGCGGGGGTGGGAGTGAGGGCAGGGGGATGGGGGCACGTATAGATCGGGGTGGGGAGAATATGAAAGACACCCCCCAGCATGTCAACCAACACCCCAGCTCTCAAGGTGACGCCATTTGACCATAGCACGTGATACTCACACCATACGTCTGGCTTGGAGGTGAGGAGAAGGGAGAGTGGGGTGGGGGGGGGGAGCAGCAGGGGGTGGGTGAGCGGGAGGAGGGGGGAGAGGGGAAGGAAGAGATAGATATAGAATAGAGATAGAGACAGGAAGAATGATAGAGAGAAAGAGAGAGAGAGAGAGAAAGGGAGGGAGAGAAAGAGAGACAGAGAATGATAGAGAAAGAGGGGGATAGTGAGAGAGGGAGAGAGAGAGAGAGAGAGAGAGAGAGAGAGAGAGAGAGAGAGAGATGGCGGGAGAGAGAGGGGTGAGAGAGAATGAGAGAGGGGGAGAGAAAGAGAGACAGAGAATGATAGAGAAAGATAGGGATAGTGAGAGAGGGAGAGAGAGAGAGAGAGAGAGAGAGAGAGAGAGAGAGAGAGAGAGATGGCGGGAGAGAGATGGCGGGAGAGAGAGGGGTGAGAGAGAATGAGAGAGGGGGAGAGAAAGAGAGACAGAGAATGATAGAGAAAGAGGGGGATAGTGAGAGAGGGAGAGAGACAGAGGGGGGGGGGAGGGAGCAGGAGGGATAGAAAGTGAGAGAGAGAGGATGAGAGAGAGATTGCGGGAGAGAGAGAGGTGAGAGAGAATGAGAGAGAGAGGAAGAGAAAGGCACAGAGAGAGGGAGATAGAGAATGAGAAATAGAGAGAGAGGGGGAAGGAGAGAAAGAGGGAGAGAGAGGGGGAGGGGAAGAGAGAGGGAGAGAGCGAGAGAGCGAGAAGGAGAGCGAGGGAGGGAGAAAGAGGGAGAGACAGAGAGAGGGGCAGAAAGGGAGAAAGAGAGTGAGAGGGAGAGAAAGAGGGAGAGAGAGGGGCGGAGAGAGAGAAAAAGACGCAATGACATTTTATTGAATGAACATACATGTTCACTTTAAGCTCTGCTCCCCACAAATAAGGTGATCCAAAGAATATAAAACTGGATTCTAGATGCATTCAAGTGTATTTGTGAACATACATTACTCACTTACATGCCATCCCGCACGCATTAGAGAACATACCGGTACACACATTCCAACAAATACATACTTACACACGCTTGCATGTACATCCTTCAGTTTCTCTCTGTCCATCGAATGCATCCTCAAAATCAGATTGCAGGCCTAATAATGTGTTGCCTTTAGGACAGCTTCCACAGAATTGAACGAATCTAACAATCAGTGACTTAAAAATACATCACACACACACACACACACACACACACACACACACACACACACACACACACACACACACAAATATAGAAACAAGAGAGGCAAGGCCTTCAAGACTCACTTGTGATAAATTAAGTCCCCTAGCATTAATTACAGAGTAATTTCCCTTTTTTACTATCTGCACCAAAACGTTTGCAAAAATAAATAAAAATTCCATGCTTAGCAAAAGAAGTTCCTGTTTGAACAAAAAATGATAATAATGACTCCTCTTGTTGTTGTGTCAGAATATCAGATCAAAGTGCCAAGTTTAGAGAATACAAAAAATATAAATATAACAGTAAATGCAGTTTGCATATAATTAGGCTTCTTTTTAAAAAAAATTTGTGCCCATCCCAGAGGTGCAATATTGTTTTAAACAAGATGACTGGAAAGAACTGAATTTTTCCTATTTTTATGCCAAATTTGGTGTCAACTGACAAAGTATTTGCAGAGAAAATGTCAATGTTAAAGTTTACCACGGACACACACACACACACACACACACACACACACACACACACACACACACACAACCGAACACCGGGTTAAAACATAGACACAAGTGAGTCAAAAACGAATAAACGGACAGTCATGGATTAATGCTCATCAGTGTCAGACCTTCCCCTCAACACTCAACTTGATGAAACAAGCTGGTTGCGCTTTTTATATACTCCGCAAAGAAAACGAGACACCTGCAATTAATACAGTCACTTCACCATCTGCTGCTAGAACTCGTGTTTCTTCTTCTGGACCATTTGGATCTATTCTTTGGATTATCTGCCGGTGTAAAGGGTGGAGATTTTTACGATCTCCCAGGTCAACATATGATCAAATTTAACGCACGTTAAAGATCCTGTAATCCATGTCAGCGTTCGGTGGGTTATGTAAACAAGAACATACCCAGCATGCACATCCCCGAAAACGGAGTATGGCTGCCTACATGGCGGGGTAAAAATGGTCATACACGTAAAAGCCCACTCGTGTGCATACGGGTGAATGCAGAAGAAGAAGAAGAGAATTAAGATTATCTTAATATTTCGCCTTACAGCACTGTAACTTCCACACCGGATTAGAACGTGCCGTTCCGTCTCGATCTCAGTTTTACGTACAGGACACAGTGATTGACTCAGACTGACATCATTTCTATAGCGAAGTATGTGACTGAGAATTGGAGATATTCCCAGCCTGAACTTCACGTAACAATATCGAAAATATCGTTTTTTGTTTGTACGCTATGTTAATCTGCAAGGTCGAGGGGGTTACCGTGCAACACCCCCCCCCACCCTCCCCCCCAATAAAGTAAAGAGCCTTTCTCAAGGACACATCGCCATGACGATTCGAGGGTTCGAACCCTGATCACTGGTGAACAATGGATCAGAATCTCACTCCCTGGTACCAACTGAATCTGTCTGTTGCCTTAGGAACCCCCCCCCCCAAAAAAAAACAAAAAAACAAAACAAAAACAAAAAACAAAAAAAACACCAGCACCACCACCACCACCACCAACAAAAACCAATCAGCGGTCGGAAAAACACAAACCACATATACATCTACATATATGTGCGCATACTCACACACAAACATACGCACCTGAACACAAACACAAACACACGCACACACACACACCACCTTTCCCGCCCACACTCTCTTTCTTGCTTTATCTCTTAAACTCTCTCCCTCCTCTCTTTTGCTTCATAACCAACGAATTCTTCAGAACTTATTAAACTGTCCAGGCCATAAAAGCGTGACAAAATTAATGATCAGGGAAAAAAAAGAGCAAGTTGACGACACTATGTGCAATATTTCAACATTGAAGTGAACACATTTCCTGATCAAAGAGACGCCAGACGACCAGTAATCTGTCCTCTGCCTGTGGGGAGTGGGGCTGATACGCTCAGATGTCCAACATCAGCATTAGTGAGATCAAAGGAAAAGCCAGGCCACCGACAGAGGGAAAAGGGACTGACACATACGTAGATCCCCCAGTTATTATGATGTTAGTCTGATGAACTTTAAAAATCTTGGTTCCTTGTTTTCCTCGTTTCTTTCGCAATGTCAGTCATTTTCTTTCTCTCCAGTTTGTTTTGCTGTCGGACGGGCGCAATAGCCGAGTGGTTAAAGCGTTGGACTATCAATCTGAGGGTCCCGGGTTCGAATCACGGTGACGGCGCCTGGTGGGTAAAGGGTGGAGATTTTTACGATCTCCCAGGTCAACATATGTGCAGACCTGCTAGTGCCTGAACCCCCTTCGTGTGTATATGCAAGCAGAAGATCCCAGACTGGCGCAGCATATTTTAGGATGGGCCTCACAAGCCCCTCGTAGCATGTTGTCTGGTAGTAGTAGTAGTAGTAGTAGTAGTAGTAGCAGCAGCAGCAGCGGTCTCCAGTTGTTTGTTTGTCCACTCCAAGTGATATCAGACGGGAAGAAAGAAAGAAAGAATAAAAAGAGTGTAGGAGTGAGGCGAAATAAAGAGCATGAAAAAAAATTGTGTGTGTGTGTGTGTGTGTGTGTGTGTGTGTGTGTGTGTGTGTGCTGGTGCGTGCATGCGTTCTTGCGTATGTGTGTGTTTTATTAGTTTGTTTTTTTAAGTTTTTTTAATTTATTTATTTATTTTTTTACTCCATTAAAACATTGTGTCCTGGGTGTTTTATTTCTGAAATCGAGAAGCTTAATTCCAATGAGACGATGAGTGTGAATGGTTGCTAACACAAACAGATGAAAACACGAGCAGAGACACAGTAAAGATACCTCCTAAGTAATTGTGACAGAAAAACAACATATATCACAACAAACATCAATATCTAATCTGTTCCCGTTTTCACTCTCCCTTCATGAGGGCATATCATTGTGAAACAGTGTTTTTTTCTATCCCACATTCATGTAGACAGCTGTTTCGTTTCGATATTATTCTTAATACCCGTCGGGTAAAACCAGGGTCAAGTCTTGGTCTGTATTTTTGTTTGTGTTATTCATATTGCCATTGCTATGTTGTTCGCTGTCATTCTGATGTTGAACTTTAGGTTGATGCATTGCAATGATCCCCTCTCACGGTAAATGCAAAAAATAGGTGTCAGGTCGACATACCAAGACTTGGCCTTGGTTTTTCCCGACGGATGTTGAGTTTCAGTTTCAGTAGCTCAAGGAGGCGCCACTGCGTTCGGACAAATCCATGTACGCTACACCACATCTGCCAAGCAGATGCCTGACCAGCAGCGTAACCCAACGCTAATAATGATAATATGTATAAGGCGCAAAAACGTGATGAAGTCAATTGTAAGCGTAAATAAATAAATAAACAAATAAATAACAATTTTTTAAAAAGTATTATTATTATTATTATTATTATTATTGAAATTATTATTATTATTATTATTATTATTATTGAAATAAATAAAAAAGACAACAATGATGATAAATAAGCAAAATAAATGTAAAACATGCAGACACACATTCACACACACACACACACACACACACACATATGCATAACGGATGTTGAGAATAATATCGAAATGAAATGAATGTGAAAGGAAAAAAAAAAAACTTCAAAATGATATGTCACAGTGGACATACTCATTAACTGCATCATCATTATGATCGTCGTTGACATCGCCCTCATTTTTTTCCCCTCTGTTCTTTGTATCTTGTGCGGTTTGCTCTAAGACGTG
>NC_134890.1:2445147-2450147 GCF_041734735.1 Babylonia areolata
TGTGTGTGTGTGTGTGTGTGTGTGTGTGTGTGTGTGTGTGTGTGTGTGTGCGTGTGCGTTGTGTGTGGTGTATGCTGTGTGTGGTGTATGTGTGTGTGCGTGTGCGTTGTGTGTGGTGTTTGTGTGTGTGTGCGTGTGCGTTGTGTGTGGTGTTTGTGTGTGTGTGTGTGTGTGTGTGTGTGTGTGTGTGTGTGCGTGTGCGTTGTGTGTGGTGTATGTTGTGTGTGGTGTATGTGTGTGTGCGTGTGCGTTGTGTGTGGTGTTTGTGTGTGTGCGTGTGCGTTGTGTGTGGTGTTTGTGTGTGTGTGTGTGTGTGTGTGTGTGTGTGTGTGTGTGTGTGTGTGTCTGTGTGACCAAATCATCAAGACACAGACAAGTGGGTCTTTTAAAATGCACAGATCTATATGCTTCAGAAGTTCCTTAGCACGCACACACACTTCAGCTGTTGATTAAGCGCTGAACTATTTTCTACCATTCGTTATCGCTGCATCAAACCTACTTTTTTCACGGACATTGAGTTTTCTTATCCATTTGTGGAGAGCGCGTCGCTACACTACAGCGCCACCCATTTTTTTGTATTTTTTCCTGCATTTGTTTTTCCTATCGAAGTGGATTTTTCTACACAATTTTGCCAGGAACAGCCCTTTTGTTGCCGTGGGTTCTTTTACGTGCGCTAAATGCATGCTGCACACGGGACCTCGGTTTATCGTCTCATCCGAATGACTAGCGTACAGACCACCACTCAAGGTCTAGTGGAAGGGGAGAAAATATCGGCGGCTGAACCGTGATTCGAACCAGCGCACTCAGATTCTCTCGCTTCCAAGGCGGACGCGTTACCTCTAGGCCATCACTCCACACTCCACATTGAGTTTTCTTAGTCCATTTGTCTTTGTTCACCACTTGTCAAGAAAAAGAAGAAAGACATCCTTGTTCACCGCTTGTCAAGAAAAAGAAGACAGACAAAAGAAACACAAAAAAAGAAGATTGTATTTTGGGAATTCCCCTCAATCGTCAGAGACGACATGGCAGAACTGGCTAGGCGTTGGACTTTCGATTCAGTGTTCACATTTGATGGTGGTGCTTGAGGAGACTACTACACATCTCCTACAAGGAGCACAAGACCAATGACTATGTGCGGAACCTGGTCAGCAACCTTGCTGGGCCCCAAGAACCACTGCTGGCGACTGTCAAACGACGGAAGATGGCATGGTTTGGTCACGTCATACGACATAACACCCTCTCCAAAACCATCCTGCAAGGGACTGTAGAGGGAGGGCGCAGACGGGGGCGGCAGAAAAAAGCTGGTCTGACAACGTCAAGGAAGGGACCAAAATGACGATGCCAGATCTCCTCACGACAGCTGCCAACAGAACGGCGTGGCGAGCTATGACATCTTCCTCATGTCCCCCCAACGACCCCAGCGGTCGAGGGAATGAGTGAGTGAGTGAGTGAGTTCACATCCAGTGATCAGGACTCGATACCCCGTTGTGTCCTTGGGAAAGCTTAACCCTTTCACTGCCAGCCAATTTGGAGTTCAAAATTCCCTTGTGCTATAAACACAGAAAATATGGTGTCTAGGACTAGCTGAGGATTCCCCCTGTGGTGTGTAGAAACTATGACCTATCCTACCACCGAACATAAAGAGCAGTAGGTTCATGGATGACAGACCCATGATCTGGTCACCCTTCAGTGACATGGGTCCTCTACCTAGCTGCTGCATAAATGTCAGTTTGGCAGTGAAAGGGTTAAAGGCACTTTCCTCCGATTTTGTCTTCACTCCACCCAGCTGTGAATGGGTTCCTGCTTTGGCCGAGGAAGGTTAACTCACTCAGTACGGCCAGTCCTCTCTTCTCCTCTACACAGACCCATCGGATGTCCAGTGGGTGTCTGAATGACCCAGCCTTTAGCTTCCGTCGTCAGAATTGTGGTATTCTTTGTCAACATTCACCTCTTCAGTATAAGAGCGTTCCGCTTGCAATATTTTGATGATGGTAATTGGGGTGAAACGCTGTTAACGTCGTCTCTTTCGCCGTTCGTATGGAGAGAGTTAAAACAGCGGAAGAGTTCCACTATTTGTTTGTGTGTCCTGTCTTTGAAAGTGACAGACAAAACTATCGACCCAGATATTATACATACCGCCCAAACTCCCTTAAATTCCACATATTGTTTTCCGAAAAAAACAAACAAAAGAATATTGTTAAAACTAAAAGCATTTGTCTCTTTTATTTGTAGTTCCTTTCGGTAAAGCTACGTCTGCGGTTAATGGATGAGGATGAATTATTTATTAATGTATATTGGCGGTGCCTATTGGTCTTTTGTTTTTTTACCTTTTTGTTCGTTTGACATCACTCTTATTGTCTATATGGTATATCTAAAATATGTATGCGTGTAACGTTTCGATACTCCCAGGGAGCACAAGAAATAAACTTTTTGCCTTGCCTTGCCTTGCCTTGCCTTGTTAACTCTCATCATACAAACGGCGAAAGAGAAGACGTTAACAGCGTTTCAACCCAATTACCATCATCAAAATATTGCAAGCGGAAGGCTCTTACTGAAGAGGTGAATGTTGACAAAGAATACCACAATTCTTACGACGGAAGCTAAAGGTTGGGTCATTGAGACACTCACTGGACATCCGAGGTGTCTGTGTAGAGGAGAAGAGAGGACTGGCCGTACTGAGTGAGTTAACACCTTGTGCTGAGCCCTAGACACAGTGGATGTGAGCTCACTGTCGCGACAGCCTATGGGAACTTTAACTGCTTTTAAAACTCAAACTTGTCGATCCTGTTACTGACAGAGATCCTGAGGCAGTTCAATGGAGAGACTATACTCCCGACAAAAAAGGTTAATATCAAAACTGTGTCCCTCTTAAAAGGTAAGAACGTTGCAATGAGACAGTGTAACCTGGACGTGGGAGCACTGCGCTGATGAATACATCATCTGTTTCCATTTCTGACGGTCTTGGGACAGTGCTTGAGTTCCGGCAAAGCTCATCTCTGTGCACTCAGCGATGTCTGTCCACTTCTTTCGCTGCCTGCCTCGTCTCCTTTTGACCTACGCTATTCCCTTAAGGATGGTCTTGCAGACTTGTCATATCTTGTCACGTGGGCATACTTGATAAAGTTCGTAATTTTGTTTGTTTTTACTGTGGTCAGAAGGTCCCCATACCGACCAACTTCTATGTGATGATTTTCCTGACTTCTTCATCTGTTATGTGGTCCTTGTGGGAGACGCCAGTGGGATGTGATGGGTTAACATAACTTTTCTCTGGTGTTCTTCCTGTGTACGTGGGTGGTCCACTTGGGAGAGGTCGGAAATATGGGGGCGTAGGAGTAAGGTGGACCCATGGTGTGAAAAGTAAGAAAAGTAAGCAGTAGTTGGAAAAAAACAAAAACAAAAACATACACATGCACAAGTGGAGTGATGGCCTAGACGTAACCCGTCCGCCTAGGAAGCGAGAGAATCTGAGCTCGCTGGTTCGAATCACGGCTCTGCCGCCGATATTTTCTCCCCCTCCACTAGACCTTGAGTGGTGGTCTGGGCCCTAGTCATTCGGATGAGACGATTAACCGAGGTCTGGTGTGCAGCATGCACTTAGCGCACGTAAAAGAACCCACGGCAACGAAAGGGTTGTTCCTGGCAAAATTCTGAAGGAAAATCCAGTTCGATAGGAAAAACAAATAAAACTGCACGCAGGAAAAAAAAGAAAAAAAGAAAAAAGAAAAAAAGGGGGTGGCGCTGTAGTGTAGCGACGCGCTCTCCCTGGGGAGAGCAGCCCGAATTTCACACAGAGAAGTCTGTTGTGATAAAAAAAAATACAAATACAATACAAATATGCACGCATGCACACACACACAGACACACACATGCATACACAAACATGCACGCGCACAAGCACACACACACACACACACACACACACACACACACACACACACACACACACACACACACACAAAGGGCAATTAACCAGGGACATAAACTTGATAGAACATCAACCGGGAGTGGCTGGGAAGGTCACTAGTATTATTCTGGAAGGAACCAAGTTTTTTTAGTTTTTTTTTAAGTTCATCAAACTAACTTAATAATTGGGGGACTTATGTATGTGCCGATCCCTTTTCTCTCTGTCGGTGGCCTGGCTTTTCCTTTGATCTCACTAATGCTGATGTTGGACATCTGAGCGTATCAGCCCCACTCCCCACAGGCAGAGGACAGATTACTGGTCGTCTGGCGTCTCTTTGATCAGGCTATGTCTTTGCAGGAATATTGAAATACTGCACATGTTGCCGCCAACACTTTCTTCTTTTCTGTCATTCTCATACTTTTTTTTTTTTTTTTTGGTTGCCTTATGTGCATCACTTTAATCGAAATTGGAAAGTGTGCATCAGGACATTACTTGTGTCAGTAGTGGGGGAGAGAGATTTTGTGTGTGTGTGTGTGTGTGTGTGTGTGTGTGTGTGTGTGTGTGTGTGGGTGTGTGGGTAGGTGGGGTGTGTGCGAGGAAAGGGGGTGTTAGGGAAGAGAAAGGAGGGAAGGAAGAAGAGAGAGAGAGAGAGAGAGAGAGAGAGAGTGTGTGTGTGTGTGTGTGTGTGTGTTTATCTGTCTGTGTGTCTGTGAGAGAGACGGACAGACAGAGACAGTGAGAGAGATACAGGGAGACAAAATGGATGAGAGAGAGAGAGACAGAAACAGAGAGAGAGAGAGAGAGACACGGAGAGAAAGAAAGAGAGGGAGACACAGAGAGAGACAGAGACAGAAAGAGAGAAAGAGAGAGAGAAAGAGATAAAGAGGCAGAGACACAGAGAGAGAGAGAGAGAGAGAGAGAGAGAGAGACAGACAGAGACAGAGAGAGGGAGAGTTGAGAGAGAGGGGGGGGGGGGAGACTGAGAGAGACAGAGGCAGAGAAAAAGAGAGAGAGAAACAGGGAGAGAGACAGAGACATACAAACAGAAAGCCAGCCAGCCAGAGAGAGAGAGAGCGAGAGAGAGAGAGAGAGAGAG